>NW_019721770.1:30410-53050 GCF_002891405.2 Cryptotermes secundus | reverse complement strand
TCTTCCAAGTGTTAACCTGTAATTTGTATTTGACTTTTAATAACATTGTGTATAACGTAATTCATTCTTCTGCACTGTGCTGTGTCTGTAATTGGCCTTGCGGCTGTTGACTCGGCACATTAATAATAAAGAATTGAATTGAAAGAATTGAATTGAATTATTATTATTATTTAAACTGCAGATGGGTTTTTACCCGGTGGCAGTGGTACTACAATAAGACGCAGCACACAACACATCACACAAAATAACACACCGCATTCAAACAAAATACAGCATCAAAACTATACAAACGATAAAGGACACAGTACACATAATGAATACAATGCAGATGCAATTAAAATTACAAGTTAAACTTCAACTACAATTAAATAAATTAATATTAATAAAAATAAGTATACTATACACTAAACATTAATTGTATTGAAATACGTAATGTCATGAACTGATGCTCTCCTATTTCACCGTGAACTTTCCTTCAGTCCACTTCACTGCACTTACGTACCCTTCACATCCTCACCGCAGTTTACTTCCCTTCCCGTTCCGTGTCTTCACTTCACTTCGCCTTATTTATTTATTTATTTTTCTTAAATTATAAATATAATGAATGAATGAATGTATGAGGGGTAGGCCTTCTCGGCCCTTGTACCGCGACCTACAGTGATCTATTGTGCTTCCCCTTTTGATTATCCCCTCAGCAATCCGGCGCTTCGAATGAAGCGCAGGATTTTGTATGTGGGGGCGTCGAAATAGTCACTTGGTTCCATAAAGTATTGACCCAAGTGACGTAATCTTAAATAAGCTAAGGCCTCACATTCACACAGGACGTGTGTGACTGTTTCATTTTTTTCTTGACACTCTCACAAGTGGGACTATCACTTAGTCCCAGTATGAAGAGGTGTCCTTTGAGGTGACAGTGTCCTGTAAGTAGTCCCACCACCCATCGTAGCTGGTTCCTGTTTAGCTTCAACAGTTCCTTCGGTCTCTTAGCTGAGGGTCCTCGTATGAGTCCCTTAGCTTGCCTGAGTCTAGTCAAGAATCGCCAGTATTTCTTTTGTTTCATATTTGTCTAGTCACTGATTGCCTGTCTGGCAACTCCTATAGAGATGCCACAGGCTGGTTCAGGTCCTATGAACGGATGTTCAGCCCCAATCTTAGCTAATTGATCTGCTGTTTCATTTCCAGCAATACCCTCATGCCCCGGCACCCATATGAGTTGTGCCCTGTTATGTTAGGCCAGTTCCATGATGGTTTGGTGGCAATCCCAGACCAATTTTGAATTGATCTGGTGTTTGTCAAGCGCTTTAAGTGCACCTTGGCTGTCAGATAGAATGTAGATGTTCCTATTTATATAGTTCCTAAGTTCTCCATAATACATGCCATAATGGCATATACTTCTGCCTGGAATACTGACGTGTACTGCCCAAGGCTGAAACTAAGTTTCCGTCTCGTGCCATGGCAGTACACACCAGCTCCAGTGCCCTTATTTATCTTGGAACCCTCTGTATACCAGATCAGCCCCCCTTTTCTATCGGGCCGAAACCCATCTTCCCATTCACGCCTGTCAGGAAATCTGACTGTGAAGGGTTTTTCATATACATGTCTCAGTATCATTTTGTCAGAACCCATTTGTAATATGGGTTATTTTTCTTATGTCCTGAGTTATATGTGCATGGCCGAAACCATCGGATCTAGGTTTGCATTGTTCACTGCACTGGAGACGGTAGATTCCTGCCCTGGCCTCTGCCTCCAACTGTAGATGCAGTGGGGGGAGTCCAAGGAGTGTTTCCAGTGCAGCTGTTGGAGATGTGTTATAAATGTAAATGAAATATAAAAAATATTCCGTATATCAAAATTTATAATGTGTTAAATATATTATGGAATATTACAAATTTTAAAATATTTTAAAAATACTTGAAATATTATTAATATTTCTAATACTCCATAATATATTCAACACATTATAAATCTTGATATATGGCATACTTTTTACCTTTTTTTATCCTATTTTTGTATCTTCTACTTAATTGTAAACACCAACTTGAGGCAAAAATTTTATGTTAGTTCATAATACAACGCGTTGCATTCGTGTGGATCCATATCGGTAGTTCAGTAACTCTACGCATTCCTGTACACAGCTGCCTCATGTTCTTGTACGCCCGAAACATGTAGCAGGAGTAAAGACCGAATTGTAAATTGTAAAACATTAAATCTTAGCATACGAGTATTTGTTGTGTTGACGGTTAACATAATTCCTATATAAACTTTCAATGTTAACTACGTCCCTTTTTAAGAATACGCATTGTAAAATGACATGCCTTCCAGTTTTTTCATCTGTGTAATTAATTTGATCAGCCCAACTTAAATCGCTGCATAAAATTAAACCCAGGAATTTCAACTGCTCGCTTCCAGAATTAATATGTCCTGTAACGAATAATTTAGTGATTCTATCACTCGGGCTCTCATGAAACAAACTGCCTTGCCTTTAGCTGGATTAATTACCATCGCATTTTCAACCGCCCACTCCCCCGGCCTCTTCAGATCTATATATAACTTTTCCATATCTTTATTATTTATAATTTTCCTATGTATTATACATTCGTCTGCGAAAAGTCTAATAGTTGACTCAGCATTTCTTCAAATATCATTGTGTAATTGTCCCTAAATACTTCAGCATTACTAATTTTATCTCTAAGCCATGATCCGTACATGTTACAACAGGAGGTTTATATATATATTTTTTATCGTTGGCACTACAGCCCCAGTGGGCCTAGGCCTACCTCCATGAACTTCTCCGTTCACTTCAGTTTTTCTAGATCTTAAACATTCGGTAGGACTCCTTGGGCGGGTGATCAGCTCGTCGCAAGGCCTCTACCTGTACACAAACACAGAAAAACGCACACACACAAACTAAACATCCATGCCCTGAGTGGAATTCGAACCCACGATCGCGGTTTCCAAGCGAGCGAAGACAGTACATGCCTTAGACCTCGGCTACCGTGACCGGCATGGGGTTTATATGGTTCAACTAAATTAAAAAAAAATCCAAAAATTTATTAAGGATACTCCTGCAATTTACCTGCACCAAAATCAGCGAATTACTCTCTATCCTCTGTGTCCCTCTCGTGGCTACCCATTCATCACTTCTCACCTCTTCTGTCTTCCTCCTCTGATTTGTCCTCGCTTCTTCCCTCCTTATCGTTTGCAGACTAACATCAGATGTTCTTGTGTAATCGTCTTCCACGTCCTTTCAGGCGTTCCCTCGCTGGTAGTACACAGCAACAGTCACTCCTTCGAATTCCGTCCTCCCCCGCCGAGGCCACGAACTCTATAACACAGTTGGCTTTGTCTTCTTGCTCCACTTCGGTTTATGTGCAATCCATCCCTACCGAAGCCCCAATTCTCAATCCAACTGTTCGGATCTACAAATGTAATTCCCATTGCCTCCGCTATCCAGTCGTATCTGCCGTTTAATGCTCCGATCCGCCGCCATGACACGTCTCTGCTAAGTACTCCACTCAGAACTAATCTGGACTGCGGAAACTTAGTTTTTGCCTTATTCACTACAGCATACACATCACCCGACACATAACTAAGATTTGCATTTCGTCTTAAATCATTAGGACGGACATGAATTACGACAGTATCCGGGCTCCCTAGATTTGTGTTTTCCATTACTCTTTGCAGTTGTTCAGTTCTCTGATCACCCGCCCAGAGAATCATACCGTCTGTAAAATGATCATGAAACTGAGAAATCAGCCCTGTGCTCCAAAATGAGAGCGAGAGTAGAGAGAGAGAGAGTTGTTCATTTCTAATTCCCGGAAAGCACTGTACCCTCACATGTTCAGATTCCACGTTCCCTATAATCGAGTCACCCAACACTAAGCATTAAGCACTTTCGTGTTGTCTTTGCACCGTATCACGCCTGCCAACCTCGCCTCGAGCTACCGCTCCTCGTAACTGCTCTTCCAGCCCCTTGCTCTTCCGTTCTACTTCTTCAGTTTGTTGTAGAGCGTTCTCCACTTTCTTCTCTAGTTGTCGATGCCTGTCCCATCTGCACCTATCACAGCTCCACTTCCGCCGTCAGCCATTTGAGCCTTGATATTTCCACAGCTGTTGTGAAACCAACGTCCACACATGTCGCATCGTGTTCCAGATTTTAAATTCTTCTCACACCCACTACACAATACTGTTCTCAGCCTCCACACTAGGTCCAGGAGTTGCTTCACTCCGCTAATTACTAATAATGCAGTTAAAGCCACTGCGCACAGAAGCACATTCCCTTACTTACTTACTTACTTACTTACTTACTTACTTACTTACTTACTCATGGATCTGACCCAATCTTGAGGAACCGCCAATTCTGCAACTACTCAAGAATTTCCCAGCATTTTATGGAACCCGAAGGTTCATTACCGTGTTCACAAGTACCCTCCACTGGTCCGTATCCTGAGCCAGATAAATCCAATCCATACCATCCCATCTTATCTCTCTAAGATCCATTTTAATATTGTCTACCCACATACGTCTTGGTATTCCCAGTGGTCTCTTTCCTTTGGCTTTCCCACCAACATCCTATACGAGTATGCATTCCTCTTCTCTCCCATTCGTGCTAAACACCCTGCCTACCTCATCCTCCTTGACTTGATCGTTCAAATTATATCCGGAGAAGAGTACAAGTTGAAGCATATTCCCTATGTAACTTATTGCTTGCTCACTGCTGCCTCGGCCTTGGGCAGTAGGCCTGGAAGTCCTCGCAGCCCAGGTACAAACGCGGGCTCGGTAGTCCTTCAGGTAGCAACCCATTAGTAGCACATTCTGAAAACACGCCCGCTCTCAAAAACACTCAAGATCGGACTCTATGTCTCTCTTTCCAGTTTATTTACCAACAGACGAAATCCAGTCTATTTATTTTTATGGATATTTTTCTCGTACGTTTTGCAATTTCTAGCAAAAACATTCCACATAACATAATACGAAGGATAACTTTAAAGCTATTACAAAAGCAATATTTTCCGTTTAATGAAATGCTCATAATTGTTTGGTAAATTTCCTTTCTGATATTTGATATAGCTTATTGCAAGAATGAAATAGTAGAACAAACCTACATAGGTCCTTCAATCAAACGGAAATCTGTCTATCGAATTATTTACCGGCCACGCGAATGCAGATTAAAAACCAATCTTGAGTTCTATATCAATTTTCAACTGTCCCACTTTCTCCACGCTAATCCTATCCTCCTATATTTGGCAACTCTGATAGTATTTGATGAAGAATCATAACGCAGAGAATCAATATGCGGGTATAATCACCATCGTCACTTGAGGTCAGCATGAGTGTATATACCAGTATACGTACGAGGTGCTATCGGAAAGTTCCCGGACTAGGTAAAAAAAGAAATAATTGTTTAACTTACTAAATTCTGGCTTCCATCTTTTTCAAAATAGTCTCCTCGAGAACGTATTCAGTAATCCCATTGCTTTTTCCACGCTTCAAAAACACCGTGGAAGCCGTTTTCCTTAATGCTGTCGAGTACCGCTTGCAGTTCCCTTTGGATGTCCGACAGTGTTTGAAAACGTCATCTCTTTAGTTTCATTTTTAATTTGGGAAACAGAGCGAAATAACAAGGGGATAAATCCGGCGAGTATGGAGGATGTGTCACGCGACAGACTGATGCAATAGTCTTTCGGAAGTGTGGCCTTGGCCTCCTCTCTCATCTTCTTTCACCGAGGCAGTTAAAACCATAACAGTCCTGGAACATTCTGATACCATTTCGTATTGTCACGTGTATTAGTTACAATAGATGGGGAGTTGGATTAATGAAGGGATTTATTGCACCTTATACATTCACAGCTGGGGACTAGAGGCAATACAGCGCCAGTGCTAACCTACACACTTTACAGTTCACCGTTACACACGCACTAGGATTCTCACTATCACTTCAAATCACACATGAAGTCTTCTTTGCACGTTCTAATTCCCTCTCTTGCCCTTGTTCTGCGTCAGCCAATTCAGTTCAGTTCCAAGCTAATCCAGGCAAGCTGCTGTCCCGAAACTCCACTCTTCACTGCACTCTCGGTCGTCAAAGTCAAATTCACACTGCGGCTGACGGACAATCTTTCTCGGGTCCGAGCCCCTTTGTACTCGCGACCATATTTTACTGTCTCAGATCTGAGACTTCCCTTTCCGTCGCCTCCTACGACTCGCAGGGTCACAATGGAGGTATTCGACCCCGCCTCCACACGGATGTACTCGGTCGCAAGTCAAAGTCACATTGCGACTGACGGTCGGTCAGTCAGTAAGTCTTGGTGTCGAGCCCAATTTGGGGCTCATGACCAGATATTAATTATTATCGTTTGACAGTTACGGTCTTGTTTCTGTGGGGCGCCTTCTCTGACGATAGTACGGGTCTGTCTTTTGTATATGCTGGTGCCCTTGCCAGCGCTGTTTTACTCGGGTCCAAGTCCCTTGGGACTCGCGACCATATTTTACTGTCTCAGAATTGAGACTTCCCTTTCCGTCGCCTCCTACGACTCTGAGACTTCCCTTTCCGTCGCCTCCTACGACTCGCAGGGTCACGGTGGAGGTATTCGACCCCGCCTCCACACGGATGTAATCGGTCGCATGTCAAAGTCACATTGCGACTGACGGTCACTCAGTCAGTCAGTAAGTCTTGGTGTCGAGCCCAATTTGGGGCTCATGACCAGATATTAATTATTATCGTTTGACAGTTACGGTCTTGTTTCTGTGGGGCGCCTTCTCTGACGATAGTACGGGTCTGTCTTTTGTATATGCTGGTGCCCTTGCCAGCGCTGTTTTACTCGGGTCCAAGTCCCTTGGGACTCGCGACCATATTTTACTGTCTCAGAATTGAGACTTCCCTTTTCGTCGCCTCCTACGACTCGCAGGGTCACAGTGGAGGTATTCGACCCCGCCTCCACACTGGGTTCAGGTCCAGTCTTCTACTCGGTCGCGTCTTGTGTGTCATTTTATAAACCCTCGGCACGGACAACGCAGAAAACAGTCTCACTATTGTTGAGGTTTGTTTACTGGTCCGTTGCTTAGGAGTGAACGTCCTTCTGTTTCATGCGTACGCTTCGCGGGAATATGTTTACCCAGTCATTGTCTAACAAGCGGTTGGTCGCTGACTTCTCACTGCGGCGACCCGGTTTCGAGCCGGGGTCTGTTCAAGTTGGATTTGTTATGGATAAAGTGGCGTATGGGGCAGATTTTCACCGAGTACTTCCGTTTCTTAATTTCACCAAATTTTTCATCATCATCATAATCACCCGGGGCAGGTACAATAGGCAAATCAGTTGTCGACGTGCCGAGTGGACCCAGCTACAGTCCTCCCCCCCCCACCGCCATTATGCATATTTTTTAAAATGCCTACCGGTATTTGATGAGATGTGACATCGTTTCACATAATAATCATATCGAAATGAAATTATATGCATAAACCTGTGTGTGAATAGATATACCATGTTAAACTCATATTTTAGTTTGTATCATCCTCAGGTGATAAAGCACTTCGTTATATCATTATTAGGAAGTTATAAGCTTGTTTTTTCAATATACAATGAAAACCAGGACAGGTACACTGCAGATCTCTTAAACACACGCTACTTTCCTTCCGCGCTAAGTTGCTTAATTCAGGTATGAAGTACACTAGAAATGTTTTAGACAGGTTGCTCTTGAAATTTCCAGATAATGAAGTTTTATTTTGAAAATAAAAGTTGAATATTTCATGAGGAACGTTTTTTTCAAAGTTATATCAAGAAATATTAATAGGACATTGGAATAACCTTCTTGTTAGAAACCTATGATTTCTCAAATGCAACTCTTTCTAAGGGACCCAACAGAATAGGTGTTTTTCCCTCATCTGAGGACGGAAACAGATCCAGTTTCCGAAACGTCGTATTTTATTAGTTATCTTAAAAACCAGGACGATGGATAAAGTCCGAAAACCCAATATCTATGTGCAATTCATAAAGTACAACGTAATAAGCTCCAAAACAAACTCAGTGGTTTTAGCCCGCAAGCGAACTATACCGACCGAGCGACCACCGCTTGTCACCAAAGTTAGTGCCAACTGTAGCGGATAGAGGGTGTCGCGCGGTCAGCGCAACGGATCCCCACGGCCGTTAATTTCTGTTTCCTAGACCGGAGCCGCACTTTCCTTGAAATAGCTCATCAGTTATCCTCACGAGGCTGAGTGGACCCCGTTCCCGCTCCACTACTTCTCAGAAACTATGAAATTATTTGTGAAATTGGTTGTCCTAAATTAATGGAGACATTTCAAAGAAATGTCCTTCTATAGGCCTGTCTACTTCGTGGTATATGTCTCTGCATATATGGATTCAACAGAAAAAAAAGCAGTTATAAATAACACACGGAATGTACTTTACACGTTCTCAGAAAGATATATAAAAAAGTGTTTAGCACGTAAAAGTTCTGTCTTAATTAGCTGATCTATTTCAGTAGGAATTTTTGTGCGCATGCTCTTAATTTAGAATCGTTTAGATGCCAGTGTCAGGCAGTGGTTTTAATGGACTAGCGTAACTCAAAGTGAAATTCGCCCCACAACTTTATAAATAGTCTCTAGCTGTTTGTTAGATAAAACATTCAGACAGACGGACAATGTACACCCGCATGGGATCGCTCCGTTGCGTGTTAAATTTGTTCGTTTAGTTGAAAATAATTACGCCTGCGAAATAGCTTCGTATTCAAATAGCAGAATTTACTAAGTGCTTTAAAGTCGAAACAAGAGTGACTCAGTTTTACGTTGCGAAATTTTTGTCTAGTATTTGAAAATAATCTGTTTTATATCACTTTTTCAAAGCAAGGTATGTAAAATAATTAGAGAGAGGTGTAACAGTGCAGAAAGTAAGCATGCATTTTTGGAATATAAGAGAAAATGTTGAGCACAGTCGGTATAGCGACTGGTTACGGGTTCGACGATCAAGAGGTCGGAGTTCTAATCCCGATGGGAGCAAGAATTTTAACTTCTCCATGTCGTCCAGACCGGCTCTGCGGCTCACCCAATATCATATTCAATGGGTACCGGGGGCTCTTCCCCAGGGGTAAATCGGCCGGAGCGTGAAACTGACCATTCGCCTCCAACTATTGCAGAGGTCAAGAAACGTCTGTCTATATATCCAGTCCCACATACGCCTTCATGGCATAACGCTTAATTAGTAAAGCACAGGGTCAATTTAGCTTTTTACGAGGAAATATTTCTGTGGAATTTATAATACAAATTATGTTTTAAAGTTTTCATTGAGCTTAACTACTAATTAAGCACTCCGCCTTGAAGGCGCGTGGTGGAGTGGATATATAGATCCTTATCTTCTTCACCTCAGCACTAATTAGAGGTGAGTGGTCAGTTTCACGTCGAGGCCACTCTACCCCCGGGAAAGGAACCCCCATACCCACTTCATTGGAGGTTGGGTTGACCCTAGAGCCGGCCTGGACGAGATCGAGAAGTGAAAATTATTGTCCCCACCGGGTTTCAAACTCCGAACCGTCGGTCATCCAGCCCGTAGTCAGTCATTCTACCGACTGCAATATCCCAGCTTTACCATAAATATCTTATGGTTATGACCGTCAACACAACAATAAGTCGGAATATTTTCGGGAGAAGACGATAAAAAATGTTGTGTGTCTTTTACGTATTTAATACAGCGGCCTCCGTAGTCTAGAGGTAACGTTCCCACCTCATGACTCCTGGTACGCGGGTTCAAACCCGGCGGAGGTCGTGGAATTTTTAAGGGCGGAAAAATTCAGGGAACAAGTCCTCTGGGAGGGACTTTAAGCCGTGGGTCCCGTGTCGTAGCTTTACGGCACGTAAAAGGACCTCATATCTCCAAAGGAGGACACTGAGCCAAATTCAAGGACATTTCCCGCCCAACAGTAGTCTCTAATGCCTCTGATAGATGGGGGAAGCATTATAGATACCGCCAAGCCAGTAGAGGCCGAACTCGCTGGCCCGGTCGGGACTGATGGACGCACCAATGTCGGTAGGGTATAGAGACTGGTAGAATATCATAGAGGGAAACACAATGAACTCGCTGGCTCGGTCGGGACTGATGGACGCACCAATATCGGTAGGGTATAGAGACTGGTAGAATATCATAGAGGGAAGCACAATGGACCAATACTGGTCTAAGTGCATAGGGAAACCCACCCTCTCCAATAACTAACTAACTAACTACGTATTTAATATAAGCATGGATTTCATGCTACATATTTCGACCAGTGATTTAGGTCATCATCGGGCAGTTTTTATGATCTGTAAGATGTTAATGTTAATTGTCCCAATATGGATCCATATTGTGCAGTTGGTGTCTGTTGTTACTGGCGATGATAACCTAAATCATAGATCGAAACATATAGCAAGAAATCCATGCTTATATTAAAAAAGTAAGACAGGTATCAACATTTGTTTTCGTCTTCGCCCGAAGATATCGCGCATTGTTGTTGTGTGACGGTCATAACCATAAGACACTACATACACAACTGGATGCAGTCTGTAAAGAATACAATAAACGTTGCGTAGATGTAGCAGAATCTTACTTTGACTTTATTGGCAGTAAGGTCAACAACTTTAGTTGAACGCCGCCTGAGACTAATCACTTTTTAGGCAAAATTACCTTATATGTCAGTTATTTACAAGTATTTGAAATACAGAATTTCTTTTGTGAAGTGCTCAGGACCAGTTTTGGACTTCGAAATATTCTTTGCCTGCTATAATTTCAGACTTTGTTTTCTCTGTATTTTTCTCTCTTTTTTTAGATGTTGAACTCAAATAATGAAGTACCGAGAAGAGGTTCGTCCTCTGTTGATCACTAATTGCAAAACTGACAATAAAGAAGCGAGTATATGATTGTGAGCTCAGGATGTGAATTAATGAGCTGCTTACTGAGGTAAGACCATTCTGAAACTAAGTAACAACTCTCATTAATTATGTTAAACTTAACATTTTAACGACGTTGAGGAACGTCATTCAGAAGTATTGACAGTTTCTCTATATAAACTTTTTGTTAAGATACCGAAGTCTCCCCCCTCCTCCTCCTGTCTGCAATAAACTCTAAAAGACTGCAAAAAAATATTATATGGCGTAGTAAATACATATTAATTATTTTTCAGGATTTTTTTTTCTTAGCACTTGGTTTGTCCCAGTCAGTATTCTTTTCATGTACACATCACTTACACATTAACTCATCTGACTTAGGAGTTTTTGCTCCAAGTGTAACGTCTTTCACTGTTCCTTTATTGGACACTATTTCACTACATGTTTCGGCCTAACTGGCCATTTTCAGGTGTAGAACAAACGGCTATGATGACCGAGCAACACACAACAGAACTCCCGCCCCAGCAAGAACATTCAAGACAGCCACAACCAACAAACCAAACAAACAGATGCAACCCACATAAACACAATAACCATAGGCAACGACAATAGAAGGAAAGGAAGCCGCATTGCAGTATCTGGGAGTTCTGTCCCGTTTTTTTTATAATTATCTGGAAAGTTTTAAACTTTTTTTTTATATTGCTAGTCGGGTGGGACTAAGTCCCTTGTACTGCGGCCACTTCTGGCCTATTGTACCAGCCCCAGATGATAGGTGAGGGTGATTGTGGAGCAATTGGTGGAATGAAGATTAGCAGGGGAAACCGAAGTACTCGGAGAAAACCTGCCTCAGCGCCACTTTGTCCACCACAAATCCCACTTGACCAGACCCGGGATCGAACCCGGGCCGCCGCGTTGGGAAGCCAGCGACTAACTGCTTGAGCTATGACTTACGAAAAAGTGTTATGGCCAACAGATGCATATTTCATGTTTTTAGCCTTGAGATGCGGATAACAAATGATTCAGCTCTTCGTTAAACGTGTCTATTATTATACCGTGTTTGCGTGATGCCCACGAAATGAACACACGTCGAGCTGCTCAGGTGTGTCTGTTTGCATGCTACGAGGGAGAGTCAGTAAATATAGGCCATAATGGAAGTAAAACAGCTGTAATAGATGTAATAGGATTTGTGCGTATCAGTAGGTAGCAGCACCAACCAGCTTCATGACAGTCTAAGTAGCAGACGCGCGTGCGCAGGTTCGCAGGCTGGTTTCAATTGTCAAAACGACGAACTACCGAAGAACAGCGTTATGTTATGCGTTTTCATGGGCAAAAAACTGAATGCAAAAGAGATTCATAAAGAAATATTTCCTGTTTAGTGCGGGAAGTGTTTGTCGCGTAAAGTGGTTCACAGCTTGATCGAGAAACTTGGTAAAGATTTCACTGATGACGAAGAGTTTGAAACGGAGGTGCGGAAGTGGCCGAGACAACACGCCAAAAACTTTTATGCTGCGAGCTTCGACGCACTGTTAAAGCGATGGGACAAGAGTATAGATGTTGGTGGAGGATGTGTCGAGAAATAAATGCTCCCTTCTCCAGGTTCGATTATCCTATGTTTTACGTTTTATATCCATTTGTGACCTATTAAATGACTCTCTTCCGTATAACCCGGGAATCGCTGAAGGGATTTTAATGAAATTCGATAAGGATATGGTGACATTTGAGGATATCTTAACTCTATTTTAATTTTTCTACGAAAAGTAATATCAACATTTTGGCCGCACGAAATTTTGGAGCGGGAGAGTTAATATGGGTGTGAAATTTGGTCCTTGACATTAAGGGAGGAACATAGACAAAGTATTTGAAAACAGGTCGTTGAGGAGAATATTTGGATCGAAGAGAGATGAGAATAAGGAGTATGGAGAGGGCAGGACATGTAGTACGAATGGGGGAGAAGAGGAATGCATATAGGTTATTGGTGGGAAAGCCAGAAGGAAAGCGACCACTGGGAAAACCAAGGCCTAGGTGGGTGGACAATATTAAAATGGATCTTAGAGAGATAGGATTGGATGGTATGGATTCGATTGATCTGACTCAGGATAGAGACCAGTGGAGGGCTCTTGTGAACACGGTAATGAACATTCGGGTTCCATAAATTGCTGGGAAATTCTTGAGTGGCTGCAGATTCGGCTTCTCCTCAAGAAGGGCTCAGCTCCATAAGTAAGTAAGTAAGTAAGTAAGAACGTTACTAGTGCCACTTAATACAGAAACCTGAAATTATATATGGAATAGATGTTTAAAAATGCATATTTGTGAAATCTAAGGAAACAAACGGCAGCTGCATGAAATCTGTATAAACTTTCGTTACAAAGTGGATAATTAATGAACCCTTAGATTTAGGCACGTGAAAATTATGCACATGCTCACAAATTGTGTTACTGACGAGAACAGAAAACGCCACCTCTTGACCTATAATAGTTAAAGATATTCACATTTTTTTAATTAACTCCCCATGCTGTACAGTATTGTCTGTCTTGGTTTCCATTGTCCCGCCTTTATATTCTGAGTCTCCTAAATGTTATACGTCCTTCTTGTACCAAGTCATGAGGTATCGAATAAGTTCATAGTGAAATAGTGAAAATATTGGTCATTCGATTAGAATAACCTACGATGCCGTGTGTCTCCAGGAACAACAGGAACTTTCTGTCTGAATGGCTTGTTTTAGGTGCACAAGCTTCGGGGTTTCCCTAGAGACTATTTCTTCTCCTTCCTTATCCGGTAAGAATTTATTACCGTCTTCCTAGCTACACTTTTTTTTTGTACTTTATTTCTGACCTTCATAGGAGTGAAAAGGCTGAAGATTCTGTTAGAGAATTGCTAAATTTAATTAGATTCGGTTCGTGGACAGCCTGATTTAAGACTTCTATATGTATAATATAAACTTCGTCGTAAATGTAACACTTTACTGTAGTTCTTGTCCCCATTCCTTCACACTACATATTTCGGCCATAATCGGCCATCATCAGGTGTATTTCACTTCACGTAGCTGTCACACTGCACTCAATATTAACATTTAAATTCTAGATTTCCAATTGTTCATTTTCTGTCGTCAATCGGCACCCGATATTCGAAACCTCCCCTTGTCGATTTTGTCAATTTTGTTCTATGAATATTCACACGTCGATTGGTTTAAATTTTCTTTTTAATTTTAAATTCTCATTTATCTTTAATACTTAAAATTTAGATTTGGATTTAGATTTAAAAATCGATACCGCAGAGATACCTGCTCTATGCTTATATGTGCTGCAGCGGCTACCTCTTGCTTTCAGCACAAATCGCGTGTTGTTTTGTGCAGGTTCTCTGTGTGCGTGCCGCTGCTTTTCTTTAATACGTTAAATATGTATTTAAGACATTTATTCTCAGTACATTTTCTTTTTGTATTTTGTCACGTGTAAGGATGACTTATAAGACGAGTTTTTGATTGAATGTTTGCTTTTATTGCACCTTATACATTTGCATAATTCGGGACTACAGGCAATACAACGCTAACCTCTAATACGAAGTTTCCAGTTCACCGAAGCACATGCACCAGGATTCTCAGTCTTCACTGGTCGTTTCCTGGCAACGGGTTTATCACAATCTCATTGTCACTTCAAATCACACGTGAAATCTTCTTTTCACCGTCTAAGTCTTTCCATGCCATTTCTTCTCAATCACCTTCGACCGCCATTTCCAGAACTCGACCCAATTCTCCTCGACTACTGTTCTGTACTCCGCTGTGCTGTGTACTCCGTCACGTCTTCTGACTGTGCCCTCTTATAACTCCTCGGCAAGGCCCTCTCGGAAAACACTGTCTTCTGTTGTCAAGAATACGTGTTTGCCGGTCCATTACCTAGCAATGGATGTTCTTCATTTGATGAGCGCCTATGCTTCTCGGGAATATGTTTACGGACCCGTTGCCTAGCAATGAGTATACATGTCGCAATATTGTGAAATACTGTTGCCCCTGTTCATGTCATGCGTGTTCATAACAATCCACAAAGAGTGTCTTAGCCAATGTGTGATCAGTTCTAACTAACTCCAGGGGACTGATCAATCTCCTTGAGAAGGCGGCAGTTGCCCAGCTACTCAAGAATGTACCAATATTTTATGGAAACGGAAAGTTTATTACTGTGCTCACAAGCACTCCGCTCGACTTGTCCCTATCCTGAGCAAGATGGATGCAGTTCATACAACCCCATCCTATCACTCTAAGATCCATTTCAATATTATAGACCCATCCATATCAAGGTCTTCCTAGTGGTTTCTATCCTCCTATATCTACTCCCTCATGCATGCTTATATGTCCTGCCCAAATCATACTCCTCAACTTGATCATTCTAATTATACTTGGTGCCGGTCACGGTAGCCGAGCGGTCTAAGGCGTGCGCTGTCTTCGCTCGCTCGGAAGCTGGGATCGTGGGTTCGAATCCCACTCAGGGCATGGATGTTTGTGTGCGTTTTTCTGTGTTTGTGTACAGGTAGAGGCCTTGCGACGAGCTGATCACCCGCCCAAGGAGTCCTACCGAAAGTGTAAGATCTAGAAAAACCGAAGTGAACGGAGAAGTTCATGGAGGTAGGCCTAGGCCCACTGGGGCTGTAGTGCCAAGGAAAAAAAAAAATTATACTTTGCGCAAAGTAAAATTTATGTTCCTCATTACATAACTTATCCAATTTCTCATCACTTCGTTTCCCCTCAGCACCCTGTCCTCGGACACTCTCAGTCCATTTTCTTCCCTTAATGTCTGAGACAACGTTTCACACCCGTACAAAACCACAGGCAAAATTATACTTCTGTATATTGTAACTTTTTCGTTTTTAGACAGCAGACGAGAAGACAAAAAGCTTCTGGACAGAACGGTAACGAGCATTACCCGAATTCAGTCTCCTCCTAATTTCCTCCTGAATCAAATTCTAATTTGTAACTGCCGTTCCCAAATACAGTATATGAACTGTGTCACGTTTTCGAAGGACCCATTTGTTAGCTACATATTGGTGACCAGTTCTATATATAAAATTAAAGTACATGGAGGGAGCTAAGGCCGTGCCATAGGTCAGGCCGTTAGTCGCTGGCTTCCCACCGTGGTGGTCAGGGTTCGAGCCCGGATTAGTTCTTGTGGGATTTGTGGTGGACAAAGTGGTACTGGGGCAGGTTTCCTGCGAGTACTTGTTTCTCCTGGTAATCTTCATTCCACCAGTTCCTCCACAGTCACCATCATCTATCATCTGGGTTGGTACAATAGGCGAATAGTGGACTCAGTCTCACCCAATGAAGAGAATAAAAAAATAATAGATAGAACTACTGAGACAGCCGGTACAGTGATAGGCCATGTGATGGACGGTTGGGGTTCAATTCCTGGCATGGACAGGAATTTCTCCTCTGACTATCTGTTATTAGCGGATGGCACAGAAACTTTCTCCGAGATTGCGTTTGCTGGAGCGTCAAGTGGAACGCTCACCTTTATCTGGAGCCGGGGTTAAGTATGCATGAAGCTAAACATACTTCTGCTACCGCATATGTCTTCACTGTATGGTCCTTAAGCAAAGTGACTGTTGGGAGACAGTAAAAGAGACGGTCTGTGGAGAAATTGTGATATTTACGCCCCTTATTATGTTTTAAGTCTGCATATGACTAATGAGATTAGAGGGACCTAGCCTATGTCCACATCAGTAATACAACACAAAAAGATTTCACATTTTCTGTAACGTACGAGATAAACTGTGTCTCATTAAATCGGGCGTTCTGGCTAGAAAAACAAGACAGTAAAAAAGCTTGTAAAACTCGCAGTGTTCTTGTTATCCTCCATTTTTGTATGCAAGATACATGGATATACACACAGCTCACTGCTCATTTTGAAACTGTGTTTCTTTCACTACAATTAATCTTTGTTCACTGTTGAGACGTATCTTCACGTCGTGGTTGACAAATTATATAAACCATAAGAAAAATAACTCTGTTTTGTTTCATCCATTAAATACTCAAAACTGTGACGTAATACATAGCTTTAAATTCAGATTTAGAATAGACAATCGTAACTTTCGATACATGAATAATATAATCATCTGCATTTTTTACCTCCTTGCAAAATTGTACATGACTAGCTTCATTGGATCTTAATATGCAGTGCTACATACAGATTTCGCGCGGCCGCCATATTGTTGTTTTACAACATACAGAGAATTACTATATCAAATTTGCATATTTTAAGGTATATAAAAACAGTGTTTCTGAATTTATGGGGCGCGCATTTAATATTTTCACGTGTAAGCATTTGTCGTGACTAATAGTAATGGGTTCTGGATTTTATGATTGAATTTATTGGTACTTCTTTACAATTACAGTTAATTATAACTGCTCACACATTTAACTCGTTCTGAACAACGTCTATCTGACGAATCCCTATGAAGAATCTTGGAATAATTTCTCGCTGATGCGAATCTCTCATTTAACTCGGATCAAGGTCAGAGTCATATTGCGACTGACGGTCGGTCAGCCAGTAAGTCTTGATGTCGAGCGCTCTCTTGGGATCATGACCAGATTCTTATTGCTGTTTGACAGTTAGGGTCTTGAATTTTTGTGGGTCGCCCTCTCTGACGATAGGATGGTTCTGTCTTTTGTATATGCTGCTGGCTCTTGCCAGCGCAGTCTTTCTCCGATCCAAGTCCCTTGGTATGTGTATTATCGTAAATTATTTAAAAAGAAACGCTTTTTTAATATGGTAGTACTGCTCTTTTTGACCTAATGCTCTTTTGGACGCAAGTTTCAGAAGGTTTTATTAGAATACAATGAGTAATATAAAAAGGTGTTTGTATGTTTTCCACATTATAATTTCGGACGGCTGACATGTTGATATAATTGTGAGGTAACCGTCAATGGCATGACGAAATTCAGCCTTTTGGTTAAGGAGTTGCAACGACACACATTTTTATGTTGTATCCGTACAGTCAATTGTACTTGTACACCACTGATCCTATGTATTTCACTGTAATGATAATGAACAGTTAATTACTCTAATCTGAACTGAGAAGTCCGCCTCTGTAGTCTAGTGGTCAGAGTTCCTGGCTACAGATCGATTCCCGGCGCTACCAGTTTTTCTGAGAAGTAGTGGGTCTGGAACGGGTTACACTCAGCCTTGTGAGGATAATTGAGGAGCTACTTGAATAGAAAAGTAGCGGCTCCGGTGTATAAAACCGAGATTAACGGCCGTGGGGATTTGTTGCGCTGACCAAGCGACACCCTCTATGCACTAAAGTTGGCACTAACTTCTCCGACAAGCGGCGGTCGCTCGGTCGGTATAGTTCGCTTGCGGACTAAAGATACGGAGTTTAATCTCAACCGAGACAATACTGATAGATTATTATCCGCATTGTGTGACGCACATGGTAAATAATTTTATTGTTTTTGTGTTCCCCACCTCCTGTTTCTCGATGATTCTTTAGCGAATGCACAATGGACGTTATGAGTTACTGAACAAACCGTGGAAATATTTATATTTTGGCAGCAGATACGCCCAAACACTGAAGTAAGGAACAGTACGATTTATCGTTAGTCCAGCTGCAATTGGCAGCACAGTTACCGAGAAGCGTTGATACTGAGACCAAATTAAGAGTGACGAAGACAGAGGATCGAAAGTTGGAGGAAGCAGTGAGACACAACACGGGGAGGGGGGGGGGAGAAGATAAATTTCCTTCCCTTTAAAATTCCCAGGCAGTGCCCGCTCGTCCATCTAGTAGAGCCATGTTTGAAACTGCGTGCAGCGGCAGTAAATGAATGAGGAAATGGATAAGGAAATAGACTTTGTTATGAAGAGAGGAAAGAAACTGAGCAGGGATTTTCTTGCATTTTGATATTGGTGCTGGAAAGGTGTCATTTTGGAAAATATATTGTCTGTCACTACTCGAACCCACTCTCCTTCGTCTTCAAGCTTCATAGGAAAAACCGACATCGCACGCAGAGAGAGAGAGAGAGAGAGAGAGAGAAGACAAAGTGGGGGTAACAATCTACTTGCTATTTGCTTCATGCTCGTTTCCTGCTTAATTTTTTCGTCTATCCTGAAAAGAGACACTATATATTTCTCCGAAACTTCGGATGATTTTCAACGAACTACAAGGCGTTATATTCCAGAAGATAGAACTCTTCATAACCATCGATTGGAGAAACTCAGAGTGCAACTGTGACCCCATTGTTAAGANGATAACCTTTTATAATCATTACATCAAACCGACAATACAGAATTTACCGACTGCAAACATTGGCCAAGGTAAAGGATGAGCAGTGCAGCCAACTGTGTATGTGCATGCTCGGTGAGGGCCGAAAGGGGGAAACACGTAGAAGGCAGTTAAAGCAAGTGTCACGTAACTTCGAACAAGGCCAAGAGTAACCTTGAATGCGCAGAAGAAAAATTTCAGACAAGGGGGTGGGTTCGATGGTGTGAAAAGTGACGCTTCTCACACCCTCGAACCAACCCCCTTGTCTGAAATTTTTCTTCTGCGCATTCAAGGTTACTCTTGGCCTTGTTCGAAGTTACGTGACACTTGCTTTAACTGCCTTCTACGTGTTTCCCCCTTTCGGCCCTCACCGAGCATGCACATACACAGTTGGCTGCACTGCTCATCCTTTACCTTGGCCAATGTTTGCAGTCGGTAAATTCTGTATTGTCGGTTTGATGTAATGATTATAAAAGGTTATCAGCTACGTTCAGTGTGACTGATACAGGTTATTTTACCTTTTTAATCTTTCATCCTTCTTAGAGACCATCTTCCGAAGGATATATCAATACAGGCGGAAACTTCTTCTGAAGATGGTCTCTAAGACCGAAACATGTCGAGGAAGTAAGATTGAAAGGAGAAAACACCCTTTATCAGTCACACAGGACGGAGCTGACAACCTTTTATAATATTGCTAGTTTGACGCACCAGGATGAACCAGATCAAATTGATGTAATGAGCTGCAATGCTCCCTTGCTAAAATGTTAAACTTGAAAATTAATTTTTTAAAATCTGTCCTTTTATTGTAAAAGTTTGTTGTAATTCATAGATATATTTATTTTGGGTTAAGTTATTTTCGCGTTTTCTAGATGGAGATGCGGTTCTGCACAGATGGCTTGTTTGTATTTGCTATACCGCGGTGCAAGTTGTCGTCATGTTTCTCTTTGTCGAATTTTGTGTTAAGGGATGAGGAATTCTTTTTTGTTGTGATTTTGTCCTCTTGCTACCGTTTTTTAGATCTGTCTTTATTGTGGTGGAATTTTTTTCTGGTTATTCTATTTTTGTTTTCTGATTGTGACATTGTGTTGGTCATTTCTCTGCCGTGGGTAATGATTTTTTAGAAGTTTCTAGTTGTATAGCTGCTCAAGGTGTTTCCCGCCTTATAAAGAATTAGAAGGCTCATTACCGCATTAACTAGCATCCTACATTGGACCATATCTACTGAGCCAAGTGGCTCCAGTGTGCGACCACACATCCTGCTTCTTTAAGATCAAGTTGTAACATGTGAAGCCCGAAATTGACCTAGGTAATGTTTAGAAATTCAGCTCCTACCTGGCAGAGAACATACTGCTTCTACATTAAAAATGTAAACGTGAATGCTGTTGTGGGAAATAATTGTTATTAATTCTGAGAAATAAACTAATCATACAAATATGTTCTGGGGGCAAAATGAGGAGTTTTTTAATTTTAAAACAAGTAGTACATATAGATACCACTGTGTTTTAAAGGTTTCATATTGAATCTTTTTTTTAGATATTCCGACTAAAATTTTGTATGCATTTCCATTGCTCCCATGCGTTCTGTATGACCTCTTCATTTCATTCCCCTTTATATGATCATTCTAATAATGGTTCATGAGGGAAGCAGTAGAGTACGTTTCTTTAAGCCGCGCAGTTATGTAATGGAAATGCTTGCCACATATTTGTTCTCAGCTGGTTAATCAAGCATTAAGTTAATGTTCCACTCCCACCACATCGACATTATCGGGGCATAAATGGGGCATGTGTATGCATTAATCCCCTGTTGAACACAATGCCCTCAGAGGATCTTCCTTCGTGAATGGCCACAGCCGTACAAATGTACTTGTACATATATCATGTGCATGTAGGTCTGTACACTGAAAGCCTCCTATTATTCACTAAATTCATGTTATCTGGTCTCTACTCATGGATATTTGGACGTGCTGAGCTGTCTGTGCACTGTGTTGAAGGTTACTCTTTTTTCCAATATACGAGTATTTGCTTCACTGCGTTATGGCAGAAGAAATGTTACCTTACAAAAAAATGTAAAAGAAATACGCAAGAATACATACACGTATGTGAAAGCTGAATCCGAAAAACTGTTCTCCGGATTATATTGTTAAGTGTTTAGTGACTAGATACGGGATTTAGGTTGGTACTTGGATTTATTTGAAATATAATTAGAATGATCAAGTCAATGAGGATGAGGTGGGCAGGGCATGTATCACGAATGGGGGAGAATAGAAACGCATAAAGGATATTAGCGGGGAAGCCAGAAAGAAATAGATCACTGGAAAGATCAAGGCGTAGGTGGGTGGACAATATTAAAATGGATATTAGAGAGATAGAATGGGATGGTGTGGATTAGATTGGTCTGGCTCGGGATAGGGACCAATGGAGGGCTCATGTGAACACGGTAATGAATATTCGGGTTCCACAAAATCCTAGGAAATTCTTCAGTGGCTGCACAATTGGCTACTTGTCAAGAAGGCTCGCTCCATAAGTAAGTAATTGGATTTATTTGACTCTTACGAATCGTGACTACACGTAATTAGAACGCTATCCCTAATTCATGCACTCTATAATTCACTACAGCACACAGTGTCCTCTTCTGATCACGTCGCAACCGGTTAACGACTGTCATGCAATTAGGACACCTAACTCTCGGCTGCAAGTGGGTAACTTTTCCCGATGTCCCTAACTATATAGCCTTGGCGGAGACCGCACAGAAAACACCGCTTCCAACAGTTCCTCTGTTGTTACGTGCGTATCCGTTGCTGAGGGAACATGTTTACCGAGCCATTGTCTAGAAATGACCGTCTCTTCTCGGTCCACCAGTCCAGGTTTCAGGCATAATGTCACAATACATTAACTTTGGCGCTTGTGCTGTTTGTAAAGTCAAAGGGTTGCTGGATTACCATCTACTTTCTTTGACATATTATTATAATATAAAGGAAGGAAATAAAGCAGAATTTTATATATTAATATATTCTGCATTATTTAGGCGTACAAGCTCTCGTAGATAATAACCATCGCAATAGAACAAAAACTTTCCTACCTTTCAGACGTTGGTAGCATATTGTAATGGATTCGAACAACGCGTTGCCAGGCAACAGCTCTTTAAACACGGCCCAACACGCAACAATAGAGGAAGCTTTTTTCTGTAGATCCGACCGACGCGCAAATAGGCTGGCTGGATAGTGATCACGTGATTTGTATTTACTGTAGATCCATGTCTGTTCCGCGGCTATACCAGTAAGTGACAGAATTCGTTCAAGACATTTACGAGTTACGAGTAATAGCGGCAGAAGCACGCAAACAAGAAGATAGCAGTAAGCTGGAGGAGTACATCCAGTTACGAGCAGTACCGGCAGAAGCACGCAAACAAGAGGATAGCAGTAAGCTGGAGGAGTACATCCAGTTACGAGCAGTACCGGCAGAAGCACGCAAACAAGAGGATAGCAGTAAGCTGGAGGAGTACATCCAGTTACGAGCAGTACCGGCAGAAGCACGCAAACAAGAGGATA
>NW_019721770.1:3247-29953 GCF_002891405.2 Cryptotermes secundus | reverse complement strand
CGGCAGAAGCACGCAAACAAGAGGATAGCAGTAAGCTGGAGGAGTACATCCAGTTACGAGCAGTACCGGCAGAAGCACGCAAACAAGAGGATAGCAGTAAGCTGGAGGAGTACATCCAGTTACGAGCAGTACCGGCAGAAGCACGCAAACAAGAGGATAGCAGTAAGCTGGAGGAGTACATCCAGTTACGAGCAGTACCGGCAGAAGCACGCAAACAAGAGGATAGCAGTAAGCTGGAGGAGTACATCCAGTTACGAGCAGTACCGGCAGAAGCACGCAAACAAGAGGATAGCAGTAAGCTGGAGGAGTACATCCAGTTACGAGCAGTACCGGCAGAAGCACGCAAACAAGAGGATAGCAGTAAGCTGGAGGAGTACATCCAGTTACGAGCAGTACCGGCAGAAGCACGCAAACAAGAGGATAGCAGTAAGCTGGAGGAGTACAGAAGAATACAGGAAGTCAGCCTATGAAGATTTAAGACTTTATATGCGCTATAGTGCAGTGGTTTTGGGAGTGTGTGATTTAATGATATATTTATAGTTCCTGTGTTATGTTAGGGGCGTTAAAATGATTGATACTAAATGTTTTTTCTTCACAGTAACCATTTATTGGAACAAAATACATACAGATTATATTAGAAGTATAATAAAAATAAATCCGTGAATACTAGTGGAGATAGACTGGAGAGATTAACTTGGAGTGCTTAAGAGTGTGAAAATCAGTAACAGTGTAATAATTAATTGTAGTTACGACCTGTAAGTGGTCAGTGAATCCAATTACCAGTCCTTAATCACTGTGACACGTGACAACATGAAACCTTGATATTCTTCCCAAACTGTGTTGATCCTGGAGTTCACACTCTATTGTCAGTTATAATGTAAATAATGCAAACTTCGATCGCGGAAAAACTGTAAATTTAGAAAAATGTTAACGAAATTATCATATTTGTCTTCGCTCTGTGGATTAGAACAGTAGTCTGTTCTGTCATCAGACTGTCCATAGTTTCTTGGTCGCTCCGAATTAAGAGCCCTAGCACTCCAAGTTGGGGGTTGGAAGAGGTCTATTGGTCTTTCCACATAAAATCTTTTCACTCAATAGACTCACAGAATATTCATTATACATACAGACATGAGGCCAAGGCTTTCTACTCTGTCGTTGTATAATATTCGTCGTTATTAATAGTTATGAATAGCCAGAGGATGGCAGAAATAAACTGTAGTAAAATGTATATATCCTTCGGTCGGTATTGCACCCTCGACCTTTGCCGATATAAAAGTTTACCTCTGTCTGGGAGCACCGCTTATTTTAGCAAGCTGTCTGTCCAGAGCATTTTGAATTTGTAGGGTGGGTATTCAACGAAATCGTGATTTAAAATTATCTTACAAGGGCTATGATATATGAACGTATGAATTTAAGTATTCTGTGGTTTGAAGTTCTCACGTCGGTTGACATCAAGTATTCTGTCTTCTGGGATGTGATGCTGAGCTGTGTTCTAGAATGGTATTGTAGCGTATATACCCGTCACTAGGTAACGATCGCGAAACATGTCCTCACGGAGAACCCATGAACGTATGAATTTAAGTATTCTGTGGTTTGAAGTTCTCACGTCGGTTGACATCAAGTATTCTGTCTTCTGGGATGTGATGCTGAGCTGTGTTCTAGAATGGTATTGTAGCGTATATACCCGTCACTAGGTAACGATCGCGAAACATGTCCTCACGGAGAACACACGAGCGACAATAGAAGAACTGATGAGAAAGATATTTTCTACGTGGTACGTGCCAAGTGGTTATATATCGAGGACACCAGGCCTGCTGAGGGGAATTGAGAGAGTTCAGTTGCGAGATATTCGCCGAACAGGAAGAACCTTAGCGCGAGAAGCTAAGGAATCTCCATTGTTAACATCCGTTACTAGGAAACGGCTCTTGAAGACACTGCTGGCTGGAGATTTGTAACGTGTGGACATCAACGATGGCGTTGTAATTTCTTGTAGTTCCGAGTAATGTCAATAAATTAAATATCCAATCGATGCCCTGTCTATAGTCAAACCCCTAAATTGTGACGAAACGAATAAGTAAATAAAATTAGCTGATATTAAATTAATAACATCTAAGATCTTCTAGAATGGCGTATGTTAGGCCGGATACAGCTAATGTTATAGTTTTCGGTTAAATGTGTTTTTATATTATACTGTGCAGAAATTTAATTCGAGATAAGCTATTTCTGAGAAATTTAGTAAAGGGTTGTTTTATATTCGTGTGAAGTAGGAGCTGTACGGAACTGATATCTAGCAATAGCCGATCACAGTGGCCGCGCGGTCTAAGGTATGGAATGGCTTGGCCGCTCAAACTCTGGGTTCGTGGGTTCGAATCCCACTTGTGGTATAAATGTCTCTGTGAGTTTGTTCTGTTTTTGTGCTGTTCTGTGTGTATGTAAGCGGCTTTGCGACGGGCTGATCCTCTGTCCAAGGAGTCCCATCTTTTTTATATAGGATTACGAAACTTAAACCCCGGCCAGGGCCCATCAAAGGGCTCTAGAGCCATTGATGAATGAATGCATTGTTGATATGTATCAATGAAATATCCCTATATATGAGCCAATAGTTTATAACGGAGGTGCCGGTATAAACACCTTTTTTCTCTGGCTATGCTCAAAGCCATACTTCCTACATTGCCGTTTTCTGTGACGCATATTATGAATGTACGAAACACAGAACGCAGCTGTTCTGTTTAAAGAGAATTATTTTTTATTTTTTCAATTGAATACGGTTCTTTGTTTTCAGTGCGACATTATATTGCACTTTATGCAACATTTCTGTATAAATATTTGCTGGGGTTGAAATTCCCTTTGATAAATGAATATTTAGCACACAGATTCAGGAATCAAGTAATTCAATTTTACTGCCCCGGGCATTGAATCCCAGGAATCCATCAGATTGGTTACAAAGTGGCCAAGCGATTAGTATGTCAGAATCAGGCGGTTTTCAATAAATTTACACGAATTTCACACACGTCTTTCAAACATTACACTTTTGTTAATTCTAATTGGATATTTTAAGATCGCCTCTGTGGTCAAGTGGTCAGAGTTCCTGGCTGCAGGTTCTGAGGTCCCGGTTTTAATTCTCGGCGCTACTAGATTTTCTCAGAAGTACTGGGTCTGGAACGGGGTCCACTCAGCCTCGTGAAGATAACTGAGGAGCTCTTTCAAGGAAATGGCTGCTCCGGTCTAGAAAACCGAGATTAACGGCCGTGGGGATTCGTTGCACTGACCACGCGACACCCTCTATCCGTTAAAGTTTGCACTAACTTCGCCGACAAGAGACGGTCGCTCGATCGGTATAGATCGCTTGCGGAGTATTACCACGGAGTTCAGTTTTTACTTTTTAATTGGATATTTCGAAGAAAATTTGCTGATACATGTCGTCCTTCATTTACTTGTCTTTAATATGCTAATAAAACCAGTCAGCAATTAAAATTAATTATCTCGTCTTATGTTTCGGGAACAGTTACCAAGACTGTATTTAGTACACTTCTCTTACTTTGAAGAACATGAATTTGGCTTATGAGATCACCATGCTCTCTGCGTGTCTGTGTATCCCCTTTCGATTTTTGAATTCCTGAACCTAACTTTATGAAACTTGGTATGTATATCTTGGCACCTGATTCTATTTAAACGGCTTACTTCTGAAATCCAATGGGGAATAAGAGGAATGCATATAGGATATCCGTGGGAAATCCAGAAGGAAAGAGCCCACTGAGAAGACCAAGGCGTAGGTGGGTGGACAATATTAAAATTGGTCTTAGGGAGATAGGATAGGATTGTATGAATTGGATTGATCTAGCTCAGGATAGGGACCAGTGGATTGCTCTTGTGAGCACATGAACTTTCGGGTTCCATAAAATGCCATGAATTTCTTGAGTAGCTGCAGAATTGACGCCTCCTAAAGAAGGGCTCAGCTCCATGCGTAAATAAGTAAGTAAGTACTTCTTAAATCCCTCCTATCAGCTCGTATGTATCTATGCGTATGTCACTGTTGTTACTAGGCAACGGCTTGGCAATGAAACATTACCGCGGCAACAAATACACAGCCTTTTTCTATACGATCCGTGTCGTATGAAAGATAAGTAGGCAAGTTCTTCCCGGAAATTCTTGCTAATTAAGCAAATATTGGTACCATTACTAGTCAGCAATGACTTCGGAACTGTTCGATACATTGCTTTCTGTCGCAAGGCCCATCTTATTATTCGACGAAGACTGAAACAACACAATATCATGTTTCGGTGTGCTTGTATTTCCCAAATCCTTATGGACCACGGACCACTTCTTTGCATGGGGTTCCCTTGGTGCACCACGCGAAGAAGAAAATGTTTTTAGAGTTTTCAATGAAATCAGGGTGACATTTAGTCAACAGTTGCACTCCCATACCTATTAAAATGTAAATAATATGAAGATTTTGCAATGCAAATTAAGTGTTTATTTGTGCGTGAATGAAAGACCTTGACCTTGGTGACGGGGGTGGCTCTCTCTTTCTTTTCAAAACAGTGATAGCAAGTCCCTACCTCCGGGTCCGGAGACAGGGACTAGCTCTTTCGTTTGGACCCAACCGATTTTTGGATTTAATCATTCGTGAAATTCAGTTTGTTTTGTTATTTGTGAATGTTGTTTTTTTTTTTGTTTTGTACTGTTAACAGATGTCTCATTCTAACCTCTGTTATTAGACCGACTCTCCTTAAGCGTGTCCTCTGTGATTTACCTGAGTTCTCATAAAATACCGGCAAATTATATTAGGCAGATCAAGACCAGAATGTTGCTGATATACTAGACCCCTTAGAACACAATTGTCAATATATACTGTTCTCTTTAACACTACTAAAACGGTGTAATTTACCCACAGAGAACATTTATGTTTGATATGACTCTGATAACAGCAACAAATGTTTTCTTATACTGCGCTAACCAATTGGTGTCTCTAAAGAAGAATCCACATTCCTCGTGCTCCCCAGGCTTGTGTTCGTCGGGACACTCGGCTGGCTTTTACTTGTGCTCGTAAATCTTCGTCCACACTACTTCAGTTGCTCGCCAGGCTTCAGTGCTTGAGGATCCGTATATTTACTCGTAGTGTGTATAGGCTGTAGTCGTATTTTAATTTAATGGCTATAGTTTTTAAATTAAAAATATGACTTGTCATATCGTCCAAATTACTCGCGAGCATAGCGTGTCACACGAGCACGAGTAATGTGGACGCGCCTTAAGAGAGAAGCAATGTGTTTTCTGTGAGGTGGGAATTGAACTTTTAAATATTCTTCGTCATCATTGGCAGAACAACCCTTTTCGAGCCCTCGCCTTCCTCTGAACATTCTGACCTGTTCGATCCTGTTTTCACTACTTCGAATTTCACAACAGTAATTTTTACGGAGCAAAATTATCAGCCTTGCGTCCAACATCTCAACCTGGAGGACCATATCCCTGTGTTAATATCGCCATCTGACAGGGTGGCCCAATTATACTCCCAAACACCGGCTTCCCTTTTATCGTCTTTGGCTCCTCGCCTGGCTACGACGAAGGTGTTCTGAGCCACTTCCGGACGGGGACCACACCGAGAGCAACAACCAGAAATGGACGCAGAGACACTAATGCACTTAATGAGATCGCTAATAGACTTCGCTGGCACCAAAGAAGTTTTGACACCAGACAAAGGCTGAAATTTGCTAATATAGCTGAAAAGCTAAAAGGATAAAAACAAAATTGGTGAATTGTTTGGAAAGAGTGGAAAGAGGTCTGTCTCCACGATTGGAATTCCGTTATTGTCAGGAGGAACTTGGATGTATGGGACAACGGTAATGACGACAGAAAGACCGAGGCCATCTTGGGATTCAGAACATTAACTGCCTAATGCTACGAATTTCATGATGATGCTAATGAGGATTGACCAATAATAATAATAATAATAATAATAATAATAATAATAATAATAATAATAATAATAGTAATAATAATAATAACGGGTCTACATGCCTTTGTTGGGCCTTGGTCGTTTTCAGCTTCTTAATCCTATAAACAGTTGGTAGGGTTCCTTGGCCGGGGGATCAGCCCGTCGCAACGCCTCTACCTACTTAGAGAAGAACACGAACACGGAATAAAAGCATCCAGTACAGACATCCATGCCTTGAGTGGGATTCGAACCCACGATCCCATCGTTCGAGCGAGAGAAGGCAGTTCATACCTTAGATCGCGCGGCCACTGTGATCGGAGAAGAAGAATAATACATGCCTAAAACGCTAACTTATGGAAAGATTTAAGTTCATGTTGGAAACTGTTAACAAAATATTATTGCCCTTTGGAATTATCTGTGCTGATGAAAGTAAACAGGACGATTGCAAATTTGGGAACAAGAGGAAATGAAGAAGTAGGTCGAATACCCTACAGCTATTGCTAATTTAACATTTCAAAAAAAAAACAACACAAAATATAACTTTTCAATTAAAATAAATTGGAAATTGCACGCGTAGCGTAACAAGACTGGTGCGCTTGTTATCGCCTCCGTGTTGTCAATTCCGTATCATCTTTCATAAACAGCGTAAAACTAATGATTTCAATAAAAACACCCATAAATCACAGAACGTTGACTGCATCTTTCCACGTTTAGACGCAGAAAATATTATGGCTACTGCCTAACATACTATAAATAAACAAATTTTCTTCTCTTTATATTGATTACGAGCTTATGCTGAAATAATTAAAGTTGTTTATTTCGTGTAGAATGATCAAGAAATAGTGACTTCAGCAGCATGAGCATTCATTTTAATTAAATATATATTGTGACATGACACTTGAAAGGCGGAATAATAGAGCCAGAATAGACAGCAGTTGCTAGGCAACGGCTCGACAAACACCTACCCACGGCAGCGTATACGCACGCAACAGTAGAGGAACTGTTCGAAACGGTGTGTTCTGGGCCGTCCGTGCCGAGGCTATATAGCGAGGGTCATCGGGAATAGTTATCCATTTGAGAGCTAGTTTGAACCAGTGATGGCATAAGTTGCCGTCATGTGTCAGTTGTGAGATGGTAGGCAGCCGGCAACGACGTAAGTATGAGAGCAGAATAATCTCCATTGCAGGGAACCGTAACCGTGCAACGATTATTGGAGACTAACAGAGACAGCGTGTGCTATAATGATTCGTTAAGTGTAAAGATTAGCGATAACGTTATAGCTCTTTGTAGTTACAAATTATAATATTCCAGTAAAACCGATTATAAATCCAAACCCCATGTCTAGTCACTACCACATGGCAATATTGTCACGATTTATGGGGCGTGACTAATAATAACGGTGTTCAGATTGGATGATTGGATTTATTGATCACTCCTTTACAATCACTCGTAATCACAATCAGTTACAATAACTCACAATAAATGACTGCCGAGGGCTTGCCCCATGATGATCTGACCTGATCTGAATTATGACTGACTCCATTCTGATCTGTCTTCTTCCTGTCCTCTCCCGACTTCTTGGTTCTGTTTTCCTCATATATAGCTTATCCGTATGGAAGGAAATTGTTTATCACACAGCGACAGGTTGTTTTCCAAGATTCTATATCCACGGAAACGTGTTTGCAGACTAGTTTCTTAGCAACGAGCGTATATATTACAGTAAGCAAACAATACTTTTAGACATGCCGGTCGCGGTAGCGGAGCGGTCTTTGGCATGTACTGTCTTCGCTCGCTTGGAAACGGGGATCGTGGGTTCGAATCCCACTCAGGGCATGGATGTTTAGTTTGTGTGTGTCCGTTTTTCTGTGTTTGTGTACAGGTAGAAGCCTTGCGACGAGCTGATCACCCGCCCAAGGAGTCCTACCGAATGTTTAAGATCTAGAAAAACCGAAGTGAATGGAGAAGTTCATGGAGTTAGGCCTAGGCCCACTGGGGCTGTAATGCCAAGAAAAAAAAAAACTTGTAGACATACACAAGGGGGGAGAAGCTTCGTGTAATTATCACTGGGAATTATAGACTTCGGCAATCTTCGCTTGTGTTCGGTAAATCTTTTGTTGATAATTCGGTGAACGCGTTTGATCTGAAGACCAGTGTATAGTGTCGAATATGCAAGTTTAGAAAATGCTCGCATGACGTAAAGATTTGTTTCTAATTATCACGAATATCGTATGACTTACAGAAAAGCATATAGGGCACAAAATATACGTGTATGTTTCATTTTTCTTTGCAACGTTTGTTCAACAAATTTCTCGCTCCGATAAATATCTAACCAATTACATCCGAGATACGAGTAGAATTGCATGCAGGTGTCCAGTGAAAGTGTCCACTATTCTGTTTTGTTTTTACCGCACTTGCAAACATATTAACAAAATTTATTAAAACTTCCTGAATTTTATAAAAATCCGTTCGGTATCTCTCAGTTTTCTTCAGGCTGTCAGACAGGATGAAAAGAATAAGATCTAGAATTTTTTTGATGATTATATTAATATAAATATTACGTTTCTGGACATTATCCATTATCCTGCCTTTGTCTAAAACACCGTCAGGGTTACTTCTCAAAACACAACGTTCGGACACTAGATTCTGTCTCCGTCTTCTGATAAAACCTACTCAGTTAGTTCTTATCTCCGGACACCTGTACCAGCGCCAAGATGCGGTATACAAGACAAGCACAGCGTCTATGAGGCGTTCTGAGAGAAAAAAATATTAAAAAATTACTGTTTTTTTTTCTCACTTTGAAACCAGTCACAGTGATATCAGTGAAAATTATAGGAGCAAAGACAGCTTTTCTCTTGACTGTCCCTTTTTGCCACGCTGAAAAAGTCGACCGAAAACACGTCTAAAATTACATCATTACTGTACAACAACACACGTTTTTATGGCCTCAGCTTTTCAACGTGCTCGCGACGAGTTACAAAAGTGTGATTATTGGCTTCGTCATGTCTGTGTGTACGCATGTAACAACTTGAGAACGGCTGAACGTTATTTTACGAAATTGGAATTATGGAGAGACCTATATCTGCTGCTGCACACATCTCGAAAGTAAGTCGTGTGTAACTTGTTACATATTTTATCAGAGTAAAACATGTTTCGGACGAAAGCTGTAGAGAAAATTGAAATTTATATTTTATGCCCAATAAATTATTCCGTTAAGTCTTAGGTTGTTGAAATAACGAAACGAAAGAGGACGAACGCGTCAGAGCTGTTATGCTACATGCGCATCCCATAACTTGTTACAAGTGTCTCCATCACCATCAGACTGTTATCTGCAGGTGCCCGTCAGAAACTTGTGGATGAAAATGTGGGACAATGCAATGTACAACGCGTTATGATACGAATTGAATTATGGAGCAAAAATGATATTTCTTAAAAATGAACTTCTCTACGCATTCAAACGAAATTCATGTTATCGCTTATTGCACTACGTAAAAAACTCTTTGAGTTTATTTCTATTTCAGTGTAATAAAATCTGATATACGTTGCGTAGTTTATTTATTATAAATTTTCAAAATGTTTCACGGACTTATGAATAACGAGTATTAGTTCAAAACAAATACGCAGACCCAGATATTTTCACAACTTTAGAGGCTATAACATGATTTTTGCAGTTCTGATTATAAGTTCCTCTCCAATCGAAAATGAGTCATCACACTACCGAAACAGTTTTCACAAATTTGTCTATAGAGGTCAAGGTATAGCAAGTAACGGAAATAGCAGCTACATTTCCCCTCTGAATATTAATGTACCAAGATACTCTAGGAGTGCAAATGAAGCACCTGCTCCGGATTTAATGATGACATAGGAAGGTTAAATAGTTGGGCAAAAACTAGAGATTCAAATTCAGAGCTTTGTTGTTTGTACATTACATTATGCAAATCATATATCTAGAATGTTTGAAGGGAAAATGCGAAATGTATTTTCGGTGTAATAAACATCCACCCACTTTTAGGTCTGGAGGATTATATTGTGTATCTTTGTGTGGCTGACGTTATTTCCGTTCTGTGTATGAAAGAAGATAGTTTGTTTAAGGTTCAAGGGTTTGTAACTTAATAACTTGAGAGAGAATCGACGTGTCTCTATTTTACGCAGAATATGCATCGTGTTGAAAACCTTCCTTTCTCTGTGGTCTGTCATGTGCAAACTTATAGATCAATTCCCCAACGCAGAGATCAGGGATGTGATAATGTGCAGCGTGGCTGCGGCTATAGCACAACTGAGGGGGAGAGCAGATGAATATAGCAGAAAGGTGGAACAATTAGCACGGGGAAGCTACAGAAGCTCTTGAGAGGAACCTTCTCCAGAACTGCTGCATGTATCACGAATCTCGCATGAAATTACCTGAGATGATAAAGGAGGCTTAGCTGTGAGATACCGTAAGCTACGGTCATGTAGGTGAAATTCCCATTCTGGATTCGGGAGCTTCAAGGTTAAAATCCCTGCCCGGAGACAGGCTGTCCTTACCGATGTTTATCGAAATTTTCCTCATTTCCTTCGGGCCAAATTCCGAGAGTGGCTCTCAAATTATACTCTGATAGCTTCCATCCGCATATTTTCATGTCGTTATTCGTTAAATACAATGTCATTCGACGCCATATAATCCGTGTTGCTGAGTGTCATTAAATAAACAACAAGTATATAAATAAAAATATATACTTATCTCCCTAGTTGATCAAGCTGATTAACTCTTGCACTACTGAGTGTTTTTAGCCTACTTTTCTTATCCTGAAAACTTAAAGACTTTTACAAGCTCCCACATTATCTAGACAGTCGGCTCACAGATGGCCGTAAGGTTGTCAGCCTTACGCTCCAGCCAGCAGTCCTTTATCCCAGGAAGATTCCTGGTACTCATTTCTGTTAGAGGCTGAGTCAACCCCAGGGCCATAGTGCCTCTGGAAGGATTAGGTCAGTTGAAAAGTCCAGTGACCTCATCTGGAATCGAAACCACGGCCTTCCTGCTTGTAGCATAGTACCTCAACCAACTACACTACCGCGTGTTCCCGTTGATTAAATATTATTCGTCTAATATTTTGATTACTAAGTCACAACCTTTCTGTAGAATGGACGTCTTCACTGCAAGTGTAACTCGTGCTGCAAGCGGTAAAGTCCCGCAAAAAATTAAGTTGAGGAAAGTTATGTGTTTTGTGTTCATTTGGATTTTCAGTTTTCGTATATTTTTAACATCATTATATTCTGGGATGTGACGCCACATTCTCTGATACCGACGTTTCGGAGCAGCATGCTGCCTCCACCTTCAGTTTAGAAGAATTATAAGAATTTACTTGTATTTCGGAGGAACGTGTTACTTCCATCTTCAGGGAGGAGGACTCCAAATAGCTGATACGTATCTGCCAGACAATACGACGCGGTATTCCAGAGTGTCACAGTGAGAATCTCAAGTCTTTCATAAGTTTTCGTTCTGATAATTCATGACTTTCGTTCTTTCCAGTTCTCGCCTCTGAAATTCCTTCCATCCCTTGATTTAGAGTCTACTATATTTATTTACCATCTTTGTTTTGATCTCTGTTTACTTTACTTCACGGTTGGTATCCAATGAACTATTTGTTTCTTTAATCTATATTTTCTCTTTGAGAGTGCGTAACTTTTGTTCTTTAAAATATAATGCTCTTGATGTGATGGTAAAGAAATTGTGAGCTAAGTTAAGTTATTTGATAAGTTTTAATTAAAATACAAGACCCAATAATGTGTTCGATTATAATTAAAATTACAACAAGGGACCGGAACTTAAACTGTTTGAATGATAAAAAAATTGGGACAGAATTTTTAAGAATTATGTATCATCGGAAACCGAAACGCTCAAGAAATCTCACTCCAAAATATTTTCTTTCTTCCAGTTCTGTCCGTAAGTCCGCTTCTTTGGTTAATAAGAAACACAATTTTCCTCAGCTGAACCCAATGAATCTTTTCCACTCTCTCTGACCCCTTTCCTGTAAGATACCAGAATATTTTAATACTGAAGAGTTCACTTCTGGGACACAGCATGTAGTCAGGTGTAAGTGAACAGACTTCTCCTAGGAACATGTCGCTTGCTGCCTGCTACATGATGGTTTATTCCATGCGTTAATCTACACACCTTAAAATATGGACGAAATATTCTTCCGAAACGTCGGTTGACTTTCAACGGACTATATCCCGTCATATCACAGAAGGTAGAACTCTTCACAATTAGTGATGTGAAAACGTGAAGTCTAATCTAACTACCAGTCGTCCAGCTACTCAAGAATTTCCCGACATAGTACCAAACCCGAAGGTTCATTACGGTGTTCACAAGAGCCTTCCACTGGTCCCTGTCCTCAGCCAGGTCAATCCAGTCCATACCGTCCCATCTTAGCTTTCTAAGATCAATTTTAATATTATTCACCAACCCAAGTTTTGGTCTTCCTGGTAGTCTCTTTCCTTCTAGCTTTCCCTTCAAAATCATATATGCATTCCTCTTCTCTTCCAGCGTGTTACAAGTTCTGCCCATCTCATCTGCTGGACTTCATCATTCTAGTTATATTTGGCGAAGAGTACAAATTACGAAGCTCCTTATAATGTAGTTTTCTCCAAGATCCTCTCATATCATCTCTCTTCGGTCAAGAATACTCTGTTCTTAAATGTCCTCATTCTACGTATGTTCCTCCCTTAATATCAGAGCCCAAATTTTAACCCATACAAAGTAACAGGCAAATCCTACTTGGGTCAGTATTTTATGGATCGAAGTGACTATTTCAACTCCCCCACGTACAAAATCCTCCGTTTCATTCCAAGCGCAGGATTGCTGAAGGACAAATCAAAAGGGGAAACATAATAGATCACTGTAGGTCGCGGTGCAAGGGCCGAGAAGGTCCACCCCTTATACATTCATTCATTCATTCATTCAACAGGCAAATCCTACATTTTAGTGGGTTTTCCCCAACCAAACTAGGTGTCTCAAGTGACTTTTTTCATTTGTTTGACTGACTTCCATATGCATGCTATAGGCTCGCCCATCTTATCCTCCTTCATTTTTCACCCCAGTAATATCTGTTAAATGGCATAAAGTATGAAACTGCTCATTGTGCGGTTTCCTCCGTCCTCCTGTAACTTCTTCCTCTTTGGGTCTAAATGTCCCAAGGCATTTATGCGTTACACAGCATTTGGATACGAGGCCTTTGTAAGAAACTCGTTACGTTGCGCGTGCATGAGAAGATTGCATATTCTCGAATAAAGAATATTATACCGAGTGAATTCAGACAACCGCCATATCAGGACAGCCATCTGTATTTTATCCTCGGATCCCGAGAACGAAATTGATGTTGATGTCATCTGAAACGTTCGGATTAATGACACCAGTTCGGAAACACAGGCTGTTCCAAATATTCTTCACTCACTGAAAATTACATTGTATTCAGAACAAAGTTTAATAATTGTCGGCTCGCGACATTGTAACCAGGAACAGATACGATATAAACGCCCACACAGGACTAGGCAGTACACCGTAAGGATTTTTTAAATTCGCTTATTGGGGGGCCTACACCTTAAGGAAAAAAAACAACAAAATCAAGGAGATGCCCAAGGAGAAAAATGAGAACAAACTAAAACTAATAGCATTATCACAAATGGTTCTGTGAGATATAACAACGAACCCCGGGCGATGGACAACCTGCAGTGCGGGACAAAAACCCGAAAACAACATAGAATTTCACATTCAATGGCAAGAAAATTTTAAATAATTAAAATTTTAAATTTTCGAAAACTTTAAAAATATAAAAATTCTTTCAACATTTTGACCGTTGCCTATATTTATATGGCTGTGATGAGTAGCACTAATATGGATCCTTAACAAGAGATGTATTGGTGAAACTGCCTGAAGATGGTCCCAAATATGGACCGAAACATTTAGCAACTATCAAATAAAACCAGTGTGAACAGTTCGATTAATTTATTTTTGTTTTTGTGTTAGCGCCAAATACCACGAAGTAAACAGGCAATATAACATAGAATGCTTACTCAATTTCATCAAATTACTTATGCAGTTGCCACGTAGTTATCGTTCATGGCATGATATGCATCGAATCAATAATTGTCATGCATGTGTGTACATGTGGAAATAAATGTTCCGTGATGGTTGGCTCCCTGGCCATAACACCCACACTCTTCATAACCCACGGATGACAGGCAGAAAGCTCATTACATCGCTTTATGTTCCAGATAACAACAGGTCTAGGGGAAGATAGATGGTGCGCTGAGTGCACCGCGGTGGAACATTATGTAGAAAACTGGCAAAACCAACTGTGAAACATATACGTATGTAATTTAGTTGCGAGTGTAGAGTTCCATAACACAGAACTGTCATGAAATTAAACAGGTGTCTCCGGCATGGATCATTCGGTATGGTGATGGACTGCACGGCCGGGGTTCGATTCCCGGCGAACGTGAGGGATGTTTGTCTTCTGCACAGCCTCCGGAATGCTTCTGAAGCCCATCCAGCCTCTCAGCCAAAGCGTACCGTCGAGCGCCGGAGGTAAGACGGACGGGGCGTGAAACTGACCACTCACCTCCGTCTAGTGTCGAGGTCAAAAAACGGTGGAGTTAATTCCCCTGTACTCAATTTTACCCTTAATACAGTCCTGCAAAGCATTTCGTTTAATGTCCGATTTGATTATTCCGTTCTTTCCATATTTTAAGGGCCCGTATTTTAAGGTAGAGGTATAATTGTACGTATATGTTTCGAGGTAGAAACATTAAGGTCGCTAATCCCAAGCTCCTCCATATTTGACAGTCGTAATTGATTAGAAAGTCTAAAATAATACAGTCCGTAACTTTAACCTGTATAATCTTCACGTGTTTACGACAAAACTTAAACATGTTGTACTTGCTACGTGTATGTGAAGAGTTGCATTATGTTCAGAAGAACTTAAAAATTTATTACAGTAATGTATTTTTCCTATCCTTGACTTAACGTGTAGTTTCATTAACATATCCATGTCATCTGTGTCTCATATTTATACGACTTTAGCAGGGACACATGTTATGCTTTTTCATCTACAAAAGCAGTGTCTTTGGAAACGGATGTTGTCAAGAGAATAATTATTTATTATTATTATTATAATTTATTTTGATTATAGCAATGCCTTAGACATTCTTCTTCATGCATTCTTCCACATTCTTCATAAACTCAGTACCTATTGATTATTTGCCGGTTATGTAAATTTGTTTCTCAGTTATTTAACTAACAGACAGTCCTGTGTGCGTTTCTCTGGTATGCCTTCATCTCCTTGTGTTTTTTTTTAATATTAGTGGGGTGGGACTAAGTCCCTTGTACTGCAGCCACTTCTGGCCTATTGTACCAGCCCCATATGAAAGGTGAGGGTGACTGTGGAGCAATTGGTAGAATGAAGATTGGCAGGGGAAACCAAAGTACTCGGAGAAAACCTGTCCCAGCGCCACTTTGTCCACCACAAATCCCACTTGACCAGACACGGGAATGAACCCGGGCTGCCACGGTGGGAAGCCAGCGACTAAGCGCTTGAGCTATGGCGCGGCCCTCCTTGTTTCTTACTGTCAGATGTACCTCAGGGGTCAGTTTTAGCAACTTTGCTTTTTAATGTTTTTATTATCGATTTTTGTGACGTAATGAATCACTCCATCTGTCTTTCTTCTGCCGATGGCCGTAAAGTCCCTCGAAATATCAGTTCACCTGGTGATTGTTTACTTTAACGGTCAGGTACTGATCATGTACGCGAACGGTGTTCGAAAACTTTTGTGGAAACTTCGGTAAAATTAGTGTTATTCTGTATCAGGAAAGCAAACGTTTCAAACTATCCCTACACACTCGGAAATTCTCTTATACGTTTATTGCAAACAGATTGTAATAAGGATCTGAGCGTACTTCATTTTCATTGTCATGTCGGTCTTCTTTTTCCATTTGCAATGAAATGAAACAAAACAAACTCCGTGGGCTATAGTCCGAAAGCGAACTATACCAACCGAGCGACCGCCGCTTGTCGGCGAAGTTAGTGCCAACTTTAGCGGATAGAGGGTGCCGCGAGGTTAGCGCAACGGATACCCACGGCCGTCAATCTCGGTTTTCTAGAGGGGAGCCGCTATTTCCTTGAAATACCTCCTCGATTATCTTCATGAGGCTGACTGGACTCCGTTCCAGAACCAGTACTTCTTAGAAAATCTCGTAGCGAAGGGAATCGAACCCAGATCTCTGGATCTGTGGCCAGGAAGACCAGTCACTAGACGACAGAGGCCGTATGTGACACTATATTGGAAAAATTAAATTTTCAGACACTGTGTGTCAGGCGTCGTCACTTCGATGCCTTGTTTTTAGTAAATATCTTTACTGGCACAAAATCTTACCCCTCTTACCTCGAAACAGTCGGCATTCGTGTTCCTATTCGAGACATAACGTAACTTTAACAAATTCAGTTGCTCCTTCAGTCACTTCCCTTCAGCTACTTGTGTTTCTGCTGCAAATGCAGTTTCTGAATGTACAGAGTCCGGTCACGGTAACCGAGCGGTCTAAGACATGTACTGTCTTCGCTCGCTTCGATACCGGGATCGTGGGTTCGAATCCAACTCAAAGCATGGATGTTTAGTTTGTGTGTGTGCGTTTTTCTGTGTTTATGTACAGGTAGAGGGCTTGCGACGAGCTGATCACCCGCCCAAGGGGTCCTACCGAATGTGTAAAATCTAGAAAAACCGAAGTGAACGGAGAAGTTCATGGAGGTAGGCCTAGGCCCACTGGGGCTGTAGTGCCAAGGGAAAAAAAAGTACACATATTTTTAATGACTTATTTTCGGGTGTAGAAAGCCTTAAATGATCGATTTTCTTGATTTTTGCTCCTTTTGTCCTGTGTTGTCTTATTGCTGCTGTTTATATTCGTGCTGACCCTGTAACTGACTGTTGGTTGTTGAGCTCATCACGTAAATAAATAAGGAATTGAACTGTTCTGTTATAGTTATCTTTATCCTTACGGCGTATAGGAATGCTAGCCACTTGCTGATTGAGTCTAGTAACTTCCCTTATTGGCCGCGCTGTAGCTCAAGCGCTTAGTCGCTGTCTTCCCACCACGGCGGCCCGGGTTCGATCCCGGGTCTGGTCAAGTGGGATTTGCGGTGGACAAAGTGGCGCTGGGGCAGGTTTTCTCCGAGTACTTCGGTTTCCCCTGCCAATTTTCATTCCACCAATTGCTCCACAATCACCCTCACCTATCATCTGAGGCTGGTACAATAGGCCAGAAGTGGCCGCAGTACAAGGGGCTTAGTCCCACCCCACTAGCAATAAAGAAAACTCCACTTGAGGAAAGAGAATTCCACATTTAACTTTAGGGTTATGGAAATAACGTATGGAGTTCTTGGAACGTTGTGTATAAAATTTCCGCAGGCGAAATGTCCCCCGTCCCCGGTCTCTACAGAGGCATTCCCAACTGTCAGGAAATACCGATGTCTCCGAGGCCCACTCCTGACTCATGGAATGCTAGTAATTCGACAAGAGGTATATGGCCTAAATCATGTGCTTTGTCGGGCCTTATACAGAGTGTACCTAGAGGAAGGGTCAATATTCTGGGAGGTCATAGTATCGGTCAGTCGAAGCAAAACAATGTATATGCACACGTGTCCTATTCCGAACTATTTCCGAGATAGAGCTATTTCACTGTGCAGTACACTATACACTGCACAGACCAGCAACACGCCGTGTCCTTACACGAGTTGCAGAGTGCATTGATGTTGACGGTAAAATTTTCGGAAATGTATTACACTAGGTAAACTGTACCAACTTAGTCATTTGAACAATAAATACCGGTATTAGAAACAGTACATAATATCTCTTATCAACAATTTTGGAAGTGTTATTTGACCTTCACCGGACTGCATAGCGTTATGTCTTCATAACCACCTCTGTGAGATCCTCAGATGCATCCAATTTGAGAATTTCCTTCTATAGCTGCGGTTTCCACAGATACACTCGCCCCTTCAGACGCGCTTTCAGATCATAAATTCTACGAATTCATGAAAATACATGGATCACAGCTGATATAGTAAGCATAATACTAGTAAAAAATACCTTTTCTTCGAAAAATTGAATCACTATAATATATAACTAACTTCAAGGAGCTGAACCCTTCTTAAGAAGCCGCCAGTTGCCCAGCTACTGAAGAACTTTCCAACATTTTATGGAACCCGATGGTTCAATACCGTGTTCACAAAAGCCTTCCACTGATCCCTATCCTGAGCCAGAAATATCACGTAATACTAACTGAGAACTGCCGTTTGTTACGTCGTTATAACGTAGGTGCTATAGCCTATAACGTATGGAAAATTTTCTCACCAATTGATGCATTCTGTTTATGCAGCGTATAAATTAATCGTGTGAGATTTATTTTGAAAAAAAAAATATCCCAGTAGAATCCATCAGGATCAGAATCGAACGATTTGTATTTCTATGCATTACGCACAATAGTACTGTGGTGCACGCGGTAGCGCATTTGATTGAGGCACTATGTTACAAGCTGCAAGGTCGCGGGTTCGATTCATGATGAGGTAATTGTATTTTTTAATTGACCTAATCGTTCCAGCCACATTATGTTCCTGGTGTCGATTCAGCCTCTAACAGAAATGAGTACCAGGAATCTTCCTGGGAGTAAAAGGCGGCCGGCGCGTAAGGCTGACATCTCACTGCCATCTGTTATATGATTGTATATAAAATGCAGGAGTCTCGACGTCTCACAGCTCCTTGGGCCTCCATGGCCTGTTACAGCAGTAGCTATATTTTTTACAATATTTCCTGCACTACTTGTTTCATGTGTTGCATTATGGATGTAGAGGACGTGTAACTAATTAAATTATTTTCTGTTCAAAACTTCCTTAACTGAATTACTTCATAAAGGAACGTGTTATGTGTAAATTCTAGTTCTATGCCGAAGTTTCTGTAAGATCATGCCGAAGTTTCTGTAAAATCTTGCCGAAAGACATGTCTGACTATATGCCTTCTGGCTTCGAATATTAATCAGAAAACTGCTGAATATGTGGAACAGACATTGTCTTCCAAGTCATGTATTTTCTGAACATAGTTACCCTATAATTACGTGCCTTATATGTGAATAGTCGTACTTTAAAATATGTTACGTTTTGCAGGGGACCGTCTAAACTGCCGGTGTTTATCTTTATTCAAGAGACAGTTTCGACTGATATTCATCTCCTCTATTGCATATTTCAGTGAAAGAAATTACTGTTTTTGCCACTAAATATATTCCTTTAGAAGATTTTATTATAAGTTCTAAAAAATCATCAAATTTTGAAATAATGTCTGTTTACTTCTGAGCTAGAGAATTTATTCTGCCTTATTTTCTGAAAGGAAAAGAGCTTTCAAAGGAAGATGCATCTCTTTATGTCAACACATCACATAGTTCTTTGGTTTGCAATAAAAAAGAATTTACTACTATACTATTATGGGAACACACGGTAGCATAGTTGATTGAGGCACTGTGCTACAAGCCGAAAGGTCACGGGGCCGAATCCCGATGAGGTGATTGTTTTTCAATTTACCTTATCCTTTCAGCCGCACTATGGCCCTAGGGTCGACTGAGCCTCTAACAGAAATGAGTACCAGGAATATTTATGGGGGTAAAGACCGGCCGGCGCAAGGCTGACATCCTCGCCGCCATCTGTCAGCTGATTGCCTAGAGACAGTTTTGGAGCCTCTACATCTCACGAGCCTATGGGCCTCTACGGCCTGTTATAGGGATACTTTTGCCTTACTTTAATATTAGAAACAAATAAAGGTACAGGTGGCCGGTGACGGTAGCCTAGCGGTCTAAGGCATGCACTGTCTTCTTTCGCTCGGAAACCGGGATCGCGATTTCGAATCCCATTCAGGGTATAGATGTTCAGTGTTTGTGTGTGTGTGCACGCGCGCGCGCTCGTTTTTCTGTGTTTGTATACAGGTACAGGCCTTGCAACAATCTGATCACCCGCCCAAGGGGCCCTACCGAATGTCTAAGATCTAGCAAACTGAAGTGAAACGGAGAGTTTCATGGCGGTAGGAACTTTGGCAAGAATTTATGGGTTATATCGTTACTTTCGTTTTATCGTAGAATTATAAGCATGAGCTCCGGCTACGTGTTAAGTATTGTCACGTGTAGGGGTTTGTTCTTGATTTATAAAACGGGTTTTGGATTGGATCATTGGATTTATTGACACCTTGTACATTCACAATTTGATATTACAGGCAATATAGCGCTATCGCTGGTCTGCACACTTTGCAGTTCACTGTTACGCACGCACTAGAATTCTCAGTCTTCACTAGTCGTGTCCTGGCAACGGATTTATCACGGTTTGTCACTTTAACTCACATATGAAGTCGTCTTGTCACAGACTAACCCATTTCTTGCCATTCCTTCTCAATCATCAAAGACTGGCAAAGACTGCAGTTCACTGTTACGCACGCACTAGAATTCTCAGTCTTCACTAGTCGTATCCTGGCAACGGATGTATCACAGTTTGTCACTTTAACTCACTTATGAAGTCGTCTTGTCACAGACTAACCCATTTCTTACCATTCCTTCTCAATCATCAAAGACTGGCATCTCCAGAACTCGACCCATTTCTAGACAACAATTCAGTTGAACTCTTCTTCACCTGAACTCTCTCCACTTCTGACAAATAACTCTTCCCTTGGCATTTCTCATCATATAGCCTCGGGGCGGACTCCACGGAAAACACAATCTTCTATTGTCCCGTATTATTTTAGGCGTGTTTACTGATCCATTGCCTAGCAATGGGTGTCCTACTATTGCGCGCGTTGGCTCCCGTGGAACGTGTTTACCAAGTCACTGCTTAGCAATGGGTCTGTACGTCACACTATGTCTGATAGTGTCGTCATCAGTAATACGCCTGACATTAGAATCTCTCCTGGGCCCCAGTGAGTCTAATGCAGATCTTAAATCACAAGATGTAAGGCGTCTAAGGTCTTGGATCGTGGAACGCTGGGACATCAGCTCTGGAAAATTGGCAATAATTCCCTTATGTTACTCTTAGTAGTTGGATTCATTTCAGTAGATTGAACCCCCATACAAGGCATTTGCTGTTGTTCAGAATATGGGTGTAGAAGAGTTGTGAAGTAGATTGCTTCATGTGGTATGGCCTCATGACGGGATGTTGCGGCCTGCTTGTTGCTGTCTGCCTGCTCGGTTTACCTTTCAGTCCTGAATGTGCTGGTTTCCTCCGAAACGTATTTGAACTTCTACGGGACTAAACGACGTCACATATCAGAAGACGGAAGTCCTCGAATTTCGGTTAATTTCAAGACAATACACTAGACAATTAATAAGATTTGCCCCCCAACATTATAAGAGAACAGTTAGAAGTGATGGGGTTTTCATCCCTGCAGTCGAAATTTATCTGGAAATATCACCCACAAATTCTCAGTGACTCGCAAATGAAATTTAGATTAATATAAAAACATGAAAGCAATATAATTGTAGAAATTGCACATCGAGCCGGCCTGAAACACAGATACTGATGGACTTCGTGTATGTTTCAGCTCTGGGGTATTATATATCAATAAAAACATGAAAACAATATAATTGTANACCAATTCTCAGTGACTCGCAAATGAAATTTAGACTAATATAAAAACATGAAAGCAATATAATTGTAGAAATTGCACATCGAGCCGGCCTGAAACGCAGATACTGATGGATTGCGTGTGTGTTTCAGCTCTGGGGTAGTATATACCAATGTCTAGCGGTAATCAACAAACGTACCGGGACTCCACACGCCCTGGTATCACATCTACATCCTGGATATTTTCTGGTGAGTCAAAAAATATCAATTTATAATTTCATTTTTCATCTCATGAATTTGTAGATATTGATAAGTTTCTCAACAGTTTCTCGTAATAGGCGTAAGAAATACACATAGATCAGCAAAACTTATGTCTAACAAAACCCATGTTTAACAGTGTAATAGAGGTATTTAGTTAACTGATATCAGTTAATAAATTAAGAAAATTGTGGCACAAATAGCCTATATGTGGGACTGCATTGAACTATGGCGAGTAGTGCGTAATTTAAAATACAGTACTCCCTAAAACATATATGCCCTAGGTCCTATAAATCAACAAATGTACGAGTATAAGTTGAAAACAGGAATTTCAGCAGTGATATTCGAAATGGATGCATGATTGGCCACCTGATAGAAATTTATATATCGCGTGCCGTAGAGATAATACGTTATACAGATCAGAAAAGGGTGTTGTAAATCTATTAGTGGGTATCATATATACCATAAATAAGAATACAGAAGCTCTAATTGACGCTAGTAAGGAGGTTGGTCTAAAAGTGAACGCACAGAAATTTAAGTATATATTGAAATCCTACGCTAGTACTAGTGTCGTGGCTGCATCGTCACCAGAATGCATATAAAGATAGTTAACAGGCCGCTTGAAAATGTGGTACAGTAAAAATAATTGGGAACGACACTAATAAATCAAAACTTGATTCAGGACGAAATTAAGAGCAGGTTGAATTCGGGTAACGCTAGCTACTAATTAGTCCAAAACCTTTTGTCTTCTCGTCTGCTGTCTAAAAACAATATAGAGAAGTATAATTTTGCCTGCGGTTCTGTATGGGTGTGAAACTTAGACTGATGGTGTTTGAGAACAGGGTGTTGAGGAGAATATTTTGACTGAAGAGATATGAAATGACAGGAGGTTGGAGAAAACTGCATAATGAGGAGCTTCATAACTTGTACTCTTCGCCAAGTGTAATTAGAATGATCAAGTCAAGGAGAATGAGATGGAGAAGGTGTGTTGCATAAATGGGAAGCAGAGGAATCCATATAAGATGTTGGTGGGAGAGCTAGAAGGAAAGAGGCCACTAGAAAGACCAAAATTTAGGTGGGTGGGCAATATTGAAATGAATCTTAGAGAGATAGGATGGGATGGTGTGGACTGGATCGATCTGGCTCAGGATAGGGACTATTGGAGGGCTCTTGTGAACACCGTAATGAACCTTCGGGTTCCATAAAATTCTGGGAAGTTGTGGCTTTCCCACCAATATCCTATATGCATTCCTCTTCACAACCATTCATGCTATATGCCCTACCCACCTCATCCTCCTTGACTTTATCATTCTAATTATACTTGGAGAAGAGTACAAGTTATGAAGCTCCTCGTTATGCAGTTTCCTCCAACCTCCCATCACTTCATCTCTCTTCGGTGCAAATGTTCTCAAACACCCTCAGTCATTGTTCCTCCCTTAATGTCAGAGACCAAGTTTCACACCCATACAGAACCACAGGCAAAATAATAGTCTTGTATATCCTAATATTTAAGTTTTTAGACAGCTGATGAGAAGACAAAAGGTTCTGGACTGAATGGTAGCAAACATTACCCGAATTTAATCTCCTCTCAATTCCCTCCTGAATCAGGTTTTGATTTGTTACAGTCCTTCCCAAATATCTGAACTGTGCCACATTTTCAAAACATCTGTTAGCTCTCTGTATGCCATGATTGTACCCTGCATTTTGGTGACGAGACGTCAGCATATACTTAGTTTTCTCTGTGTTTACCTCTAGACCAACCTTAAATATTGTTACTTACGTGAATATGTTGGAGGTTGATATCCGATCTCTCCATGCCCAATCCTTCCATGGACGTCCGTATTTCTGGATTCTGCTTGAAGTGCCTTCTGAACTTCAAAAAATTCCTACCGATCATAGAGTTCATTGATGTGATCAAAATGAGTGGTATAATAAGTGACACCAAGCAGTCCACAATATTCATGATCCTCATGGTCTCCCTATAATCCTCCAACATGTGACACACCTCTGAGCCGTCGTATTGTTTCACTAACCCCGCAGTTACAAAGGAGTACGAATGTAATATTAGTGCGAATACTACTAGACAACACACGATAGCTTTAGCGCGTGCCACTGTGCACATGCGCGGCCGATGCAGTGGGTATTGCACGGCTATGAAGCGTTCAACGGTGAAGGCTACGATGAGCCAAGAGCTGAGAAACCCGCATACAGAGCTGATGTAGACCAGCACTTGACACCATCCGTTCTTGTTGAACACCTGTACTCCGGCATTGCTGTTCAGCCATACAAGGAGCAGCATGAGCAAGAAACTGAAATCCGTGGCTGATAAAGCTGCTAGGTAGTAGCTGGAACTCCTCATCCTGAGATGCGTGTTGAGGAAAACCACGCCGGACACCACGTTTCCCAACAAACCTGGACAAAAACATAAAATGTGATTACATACAGGTCGATAGTAAAATTAAAGTTGTACCTTCTCCCCCCCCCCTTGGCACTACAGCCCCAGTGGGCCTAGGCCTACCTCCATGAACTTCTCCGTTCACTTCGGTTTTTCTAGATCTTAGACATACGGTTGAATTCCTTGGGCGGGTGATCAGCTCGTCGCAAGGCCTCTACCTGTGAGTTGTACCTTTTCTAAATTACCGTATTAGAGCGAGTACAAAGTGAGTTTTCTTTTTGCAAATACTGTTTCTTGGAAAAGAGGGATCGCCTTGTTTTCGAAGTCCTTAACGATATATATGAAGAAGATGATTATGGGGAGTTCTAATTGAAAATTCTAACAGTATTTGTGAAAATACCTACTGCTGCTACATTTTAGCCGTGCTGCGCGAGATGTTATCAGTAACACGTATCGTGACAGATGGACAGGTAGAGGAGGACCCACTGCGTGGCTTCCACGCTCTCCGGACTTGAATACTCTTGATTTTTACCTGTGGGGACACCTAAAACCTTTTATAAATGTAGCTCTTTTTGACAGCATAGAGGCACTTCATCGCATTGTGGATGCCTTTCAGACTATCCGCAACTGCCCCGGAATCTTTGAATGGGTACGACGGTCCATGATGAGACGTGTTGAGGCGTGCATTGAATCTCATGGACGACATTCTGAACACTTATTATGAATGTGCTCTTTCAGCTGTAACTCATCAATCAAATATGTCCCGACACACGCTGATATGAACATTTTTACTTGTTTTCGTATGTGGAACTCGTGCCCAAAATGTGTCCCCACCTTTCAGTTACACCCTGTATATATTGAACGGCCCTAATAGTTTATCATCTTATTTTCTGCCTCCACGTTAGTATCGTTTATTTTAACTGAAGTAATGACTGATGATTTTCCGATACGCGAAATATGAGCAGTTGATTAATTCTTTGAAATATGAATTTCATCTAAATAATATTTATAAATTAATTACTTCGTAACAAATTCATTTTGTCAAGATTGTAAAGACCGGCTAGTTAGTGGTGTTTAAGAAAATAATCGCTTTTTATTGTCTGCATCCTGTTATGCATTACAATGTGGGTTTCTTGGCAGTCAGCACAGCAAATTTTTAAACAAAACCAATCCAGTATCCCCGTACTAACATTGGTTTTATTTTAACATCTGCTATATTTTTCGATCAATGTTTGGATCATAACAGAACCTAAAAACAGGAACAACATACAGTAGTAGGAAAAAAAGACAACCACACAAAAGAGGCCTATAAACACACACTCCAAAGAGAATATAACACTAGTCACGATACGACTTAGGAAAACCAGGAAGAAATACATATAGAACAAGTAACAATAATTGTTTTCTTCCTCTTCGCTCCAACTTTGGAGCATAGGGCTGATTTATCAGTTTCATTGTTCATTTTTACAGACGGTAAGACCTCTTGGAAGGGTGATCAGCTAGTCGTAAGGCCTCTACCTCAACACAGGGCAACATTAACACAGAATAAACATACACATACCAAACATCCATGCCTTGTGTGGGGTTCGAACCGACGATCCAGGCTTCCTAGCGAGCGAAGACAGTACATGCCTTAGACCCCTCGGCTGCCATGAGCGGCTCTAACAACGAATCCCAGAAGACATTATCACTCTCTAATATATGACAAGTATGACGCAACCCCACAGCGTATGGACGAGACACAGATTCTGATTTAAATACTTTTAGCCCTAATGTTAACTGTAATAGAAAATATCAACAAGTATTTCGAAGTCATAGAAATCAATAACTAGCAACATATTTAAGAAACTGCCTGACGATGATCCAAACATGGGTCGAAACATGTTGCAGACGCTAAAATAAGACCATTGTTAGTACAGTGATACTGGATTGGTTTTATATGAAAATGGGTTTTGTTGCCCCCCTCCCCCCAAAAAAACACAACATAATCTCTGCGTGTTTTGAGAATTATATTGGAGCACATTATTGCACAGTGCGAGCACACTGCACAGTTCTTGAATAATAAGGCAGATGGTATTATCCACTTTACTGTCAGTAGTTGGAAAGTAAAATAGTTGGGGCATCAGGTTATGATGAAGGCACAAAGACCTCCGCATAATACGGAAGAAGGGCTGTGAGCTCTGACATCAAGGGAAATGCCAGCACGTAGGCCACGTGAGTCATTCTGGAATCGATCTGAATCGTGACCTCCCTCCTATGAAAGTCTCCCTTAAGGGAAACTGCGAATGGTTACTCATTAAGGCGCAGAGGCCTTTTCCTTCCCCTCCCCCGGCTCCCAAGTTTATAGCAGGCTGGTGTAGCGGTTGTGTTAAGGAGGTACCGGCTCCGAAGGCTGAGGTTTTTTCTTGTGATTTTCTTCAGTCTGTCCAGTGGAATTCCAAACAGTACCTTGAAAGAGGCGACGAATGCTTCTTTCGAACCCCTTACTTCCTCTCTATTCATGATCA
>NW_019721770.1:0-2205 GCF_002891405.2 Cryptotermes secundus | reverse complement strand
AGCACTGCCCAGCCCCATCGATCGAACAAATGAGCCACAGCTTGCGCTGCATGCGGCCGAGCATTGTCCTGCAAAATGATGGGTGGGTTCTGCAGAAAGTGTCACCGCTTCTTTCTCAAAGTTTGTCGCAGGTTGTGCTCCAAAAATGAACGGTAATACTGCGCATTGACGGTCTGCTGTCGGGGAACGGTATGCGTTAGGATAACACCATCACAGTCAAACACGAGAATCACCATAACTTTCACATTGCTGGGGTTCTGACGAGCTTTCAATTTTCGTGGTGACCCATAATGATGCCATTCGTTCAATTGGCATTTCATTTGTGGCTTGTACAGTTTGGCCCATGTCTCATCCAGCGTAATGATATGGTGTAAGAAAGCCTCTCTTTTGCGCTCATAGTGCTCCAAGTGGTTACGAGCAGCGTCGTATTGTAGCCATTTCTGCATTTCCGTCAAATCATGCGGAACCCATCGTGATGCAAATTTTCTCATGCCCAGGCGTTCCTTCAGAATGTGAAGCACAGTCGTATGCGCTAATCCTGTCTCTCGGGCCAGCTCACGAATCGTATGGCGTCGATCACTCTCCAGTAACGCGGAAAGAGCATACACTTCTTCACTGACACTAGGACGACCTGGCCGACGCATGTCTGCCACATTTTGGCGTCCCTCGTTGAAGGCTTTTACCCACGTTGCCACTGTTCTGTAAGGCAATGCAGATTCCCCGCAAGCCTCTTGAAGACCTTGATGCCACTGCCGTGCTGTACGGCCTCTGGCACATTCAATTTTTATCCAACTCCGTTGTTCCTGATTCGAAAACTTCGTGACAACACTACATTAGACCGCCAGCTAACACGAGGCTCTGTTCTTCTCGTCACTGCGCCTGCGCGTGATGTGGGAAGGGAGAGTCCATTTGCTCTGAAGTAAGGCAGGTATGTAACTAACGTGTGGTATAAGCGACATTATTTGGTTCCGTTGTATGGCGTCTCTACAGCAGTGTTGCCACTATTAAAGTTCCAACCCCCGCATGTATATGTATTTGGTCCAGAACTTAGAAGAGAACATCCCATTTACGAGACTAAGCATAAATGGGAAGATAATATTAATACTGATCTAAGAGAAGTTGAGTGGGGCTGTTGACTGGATTTGATTGCGTCCATCTAGGTTCGAATGGTGGACTCTTATGTATATGGTTATGGATCTTCGAATTGCATAAAGGGAGGATAAATTCTTGACTGCCTAAAAGACTGTCAGCTTTTCAAGAAAGGATCCGGCTTCAAGAGATAATTTGTATCAAAACCAGAAGAAGTAGACCGGATAAAGAAATTGTGCCTTAGGCAAACAGTTGGTCGGATGGCTCAGCTTAGTAGTACGTGTTGTAATTTTACTGGTAGATCTCCGACCCGTCAGACCACAGAATGCGGAGAAGTTTGGTGTTTTTAATGTCAGGTAGATGGCTTAGTCTTGTCTCAGTGCTCTCCACTTGACACTAACAAGGATGTTGTTCTTGTCGGTAGCCTTCGCTCTGAAGTGACGTGTACAGGACTTCGATTACGAGGAGGAGGAGGAGGAGGAGGATTTCCCTTATCTCTAAACTGGACAGCAAAAGCACTCCGTTAACAAGTGGCATAAAGGCAATCTAAATTAACAGGAGATCTTGGTATATAAACACACCACTTCCTTTCTTTCTTTTCTGTACAAATTAAGGCGCAAAAAACATGGATATCTCCCGATGGTCCGGTAGAAATTCATCGACATTCCGGGGAATTATATTGCCTCCATCTTAAAAGTTGAAGAGTAAGTCGAACAAGTATCCATTAAAAAGTAGTTGAGAAGGAAAGCTGAAAATGGAAGCATTACGTTCCTCCAGAACATCCATGAACTTCTAATGGATTATATGTCTTTACATCTCCGAAGAGACCGATCACAGTGGCCGCGCTGTCTAGGGCATGTACCGTCTTCGCCCGCTCAAACACTGGGATCGTGAGTTCGAATCCCACTAGAGGCATGGATGTCTGTGTGCCTTTATTCTCTGTTTGTGTTGTTTTATGTGTAGGTAGCGGTCTTGCGGCTGGCTGATCCCCCGTCCAAGGAGTCCTACCGACTGTGTATAGGATTAAGAAACTGAAAAAGCGGCCACGTTCCACAAGGGCTATAGATATACATAGATAAGATAAGATAATCTCCATAGATGGCTGTCTTCATAGGC
>NW_019721769.1:0-12280 GCF_002891405.2 Cryptotermes secundus | reverse complement strand
TTGCGTTTCTAAATTGTCAGCTTTTATTGGCTAGCTTGCTAGATTCCGTGGCTAGCTTGCCAGCTTTACTTTGCTACCTAGCAAGTTTTCCGTTGCTAGCTTTCTATCTTGCTTGCGTTACTATCTTGCTACATAATCGTTGTTAGCTTGCTAGCTTTGCTTTGCTAGCATACCAGCTTTGCGTCGCTAGCTTGCCAGGTTTGGTTTCTAGCTTGTCAGGTTTTAATTGCTAGCTTGCTAGATTTGCGCGGCTAGCTTGCTAGCTTTCCGTTGTAAGATTGATAGCTTTTGCTTTGATAGCTTAATAGCTTCTAGCTTTGCGTTGCTTGCTTGCTTGCATTGCGTTTATTCCTTGCAAATTATCATTGCTAACTTGCTAGCTTTCCGTTGCTAGCTTGCTAGTTTTGCGTTGCTTGCTTGTTTGCCATTCTTGCTTGCTAGCTTATGTTGGTAGCTTGTTAGCATTCTTAGCTTGCTTGCTTTGAGTTCAATCGTGCTAGCATTGCTTTGCTATCTTGCTAGTATTTCGTTGCTAGCTAGCTAGCTTTGCGTTCTCGCTTGCTTGATGTGCGTTGCTTGCTTGCTATCTATGCGTTGCTAGCTTTATTGGCTAGCTTGCTAGATTGTTAGATTTGCATTGCTATCTTGCTAGTATTTCGTTGCTAGCTAGCTAGCTTTGCGTTCTCGCTTGCTTGATGTGCGTTGCTTGCTTGCTATCTATGCGTTGCTAGCTTTATTGGCTAGCTTGCTAGATTGTTAGATTTGCATTGCTATCTTGCTAGTATTTCGTTGCTAGCTAGCTAGCTTTGCGTTCTCGCTTGCTTGATGTGCGTTGCTTGCTTGCTATCTATGCGTTGCTAGCTTTATTGGCTAGCTTGCTAGATTGTTAGATTTGCATTGCTATCTTGCTAGTATTTCGTTGCTAGCTAGCTAGCTTTGCGTTCTCGCTTGCTTGATGTGCGTTGCTTGCTTGCTATCTATGCGTTGCTAGCTTTATTGGCTAGCTTGCTAGATTGTTAGATTTGCATTGCTATCTTGCTAGTATTTCGTTGCTAGCTAGCTAGCTTTGCGTTCTCGCTTGCTTGATGTGCGTTGCTTGCTTGCTATCTATGCGTTGCTAGCTTTATTGGCTAGCTTGCTAGATTGTTAGATTTGCATTGCTATCTTGCTAGTATTTCGTTGCTAGCTAGCTAGCTTTGCGTTCTCGCTTGCTTGATGTGCGTTGCTTGCTTGCTATCTATGCGTTGCTAGCTTTATTGGCTAGCTTGCTAGATTGTTAGATTTGCATTGCTATCTTGCTAGTATTTCGTTGCTAGCTAGCTAGCTTTGCGTTCTCGCTTGCTTGATGTGCGTTGCTTGCTTGCTATCTATGCGTTGCTAGCTTTATTGGCTAGCTTGCTAGATTGTTAGATTTGCATTGCTATCTTGCTAGTATTTCGTTGCTAGCTAGCTAGCTTTGCGTTCTCGCTTGCTTGATGTGCGTTGCTTGCTTGCTATCTATGCGTTGCTAGCTTTATTGGCTAGCTTGCTAGATTGTTAGATTTGCATTGCTATCTTGCTAGTATTTCGTTGCTAGCTAGCTAGCTTTGCGTTCTCGCTTGCTTGATGTGCGTTGCTTGCTTGCTATCTATGCGTTGCTAGCTTTATTGGCTAGCTTGCTAGATTGTTAGATTTGCATTGCTATCTTGCTAGTATTTCGTTGCTAGCTAGCTAGCTTTGCGTTCTCGCTTGCTTGATGTGCGTTGCTTGCTTGCTATCTATGCGTTGCTAGCTTTATTGGCTAGCTTGCTAGATTGTTAGATTTGCATTGCTATCTTGCTAGTATTTCGTTGCTAGCTAGCTAGCTTTGCGTTCTCGCTTGCTTGATGTGCGTTGCTTGCTTGCTATCTATGCGTTGCTAGCTTTATTGGCTAGCTTGCTAGATTGTTAGATTTGCATTGCTATCTTGCTAGTATTTCGTTGCTAGCTAGCTAGCTTTGCGTTCTCGCTTGCTTGATGTGCGTTGCTTGCTTGCTATCTATGCGTTGCTCGCTTGCTAACTTTGCGTTGCTACCATGCTAGCTTTGCGTTGCTAGCTTGTTAGCTTTGCGTTGTTAGCTTGGTTGCTTTGCGTTGCTAGCTTGCTTTTTTGCGTTGCTATCTTGGTAGCTTTGCGTTGTTTGTTTGGGATCTTTGCGTTTCCAGCTTGCTAGCTTTGCGTTCTCGCTTGCTTGATGTGCGTTGTTTGCTTGCTATCTATGCGTTGCTAGCTTGCTAACTTTGCGTTGCTACCATGCTAGCTTTGCGTTCTAAATTGTTAGCTATGCGTTGCTAGCTTGCTAGCTTTGCTTTGCTAGCTTACCAGCTTTACGTTTCTAGCTTGCCAGGTTGCGGTTTCTTGCTTGTCAGGATTTCATTGCTAGCTTGCTAGATTTCCGTGGATACCTTGCTAGCTATACGTCGCTACCTTCCTAGCTTTCCGTTTCTAGTTTGCTAATTTGCTAGCTTTGCGTTGCTTGATTGTTTGTATTTCTTGCTTGCTAGCTTACGTTGCTAGCTTTCTAGGTTTGCGTTGCTAGCTTGCTAGCATTGCTTTTCTAGCTTGCTAGCATTTCTTTTCTAGCTTGCTAGCTTTTCGTTCCTACCTTGCTATCTTGGCGATGCTATCTTGATAATTTTGAGTTGCTAGCTTTCAAGATTATTAGATTTGCGTTGTTATTTTCTAGTTTTGCGTTGCTATCTTGCTACTTTTGCGTTGCTAGCTTGGAAGCTTTGGGTTGCTAGCCTGTTACTTTTGCGTTGTTAGCTTGGCTGCTTTGCGATGCTAGCTTGCTGGTTTTGCGTTGCTAGCTTGGTAGCTTTGCGTTGCTTGCTTGGTATATTTGCGTTGCCAGCTTGTAAGCTTTGCGTTCTCGCTTGCTTGTTTGCGTTGCTAACTTGCTAACTTTGCTTTGCTAACTTGCGAGGTTTGCGTTTCTAGCTTGCTAGATTCCCGTTGCTTGCTTGCTATTTATACCTTGTTAGCTTGCCAGCATTGCGTTGTCAGCTTGTCACCTTTGCATTGCTAGCTTGCTAGCTTGGCGTTACTAGCTTGCCAACTTTGCGTTGCTATCTTGCTAGCTTTGCGTTGCTAGCTGTGAGAGTTTGCGTTGCTAGCTTGCCAGCTTTGCGTTGCTAGCTTTCTAGATCTGCGTGTCTAACTTGCTAGTTTTGAGTTGATACCTTGCTATTTTCCGTTCCTATCTTGCTAGCTTTGCGTTGTTAGCTTGCTTGCTTTCTTTGCTAGCTTGCTAGATTTGCGTTGCTAGCTTGCTAGCTTTGGGTTGCTAGCTTGCCAGGTTTGCGTTGCTACTTTGCCAGCTTTGTGTTGCTAGCTTGCCAGATTTGCGTTGCTAGCTTGCCTGCTTTGAGTTTCTAGATTGCCAGCTTTGCGTTTTTAACTTTCCAGCTATGTGTTGCTAGCTTGCCAGCTTTGCGTTGCTAGCTTGCCAGCTTTGCGTTGATAGCTAGCTAGCTTACCATTGCTAGCTTGTTAGATATGGGTTGCTAGCTTGCTAGCTTTGCGTTGCTAGCTTTGCAATTTTGCGTTGCTAGCTTACCAGCTTTCGTTGCTAGCTTTCTATATCTGCGTAGCTAACTTGCTAGCTTTGAGTTGATACATTGCTACTTTCCGTTCCTATCTTGCTAGATTTGCGTTGCTAGCTTTCTAGATTTGCGTTGCTAGCTTGCTAGCTTTGCGTTTCTTGCTTGCTAGCTTTGCGTTGCTAGCTTGCTAGATTTGGGTGGCTAGCTTGGTAGCTTTATTTTGCTAATTTTCTTGCTTTCCTTTGCTAGCTTGCTAGCTTTGTGTTGCTACCTTGCTAGCTTGGAGTTGATAGCTTGCTATCTTCGCGTTGTTACTTTGCTAGGTTGCTAGCAAAGTTTGTTGCCAGCTGGAAAGGTTTGCTTTGCTACATTGCAGCTGGGCCTTGCTAGCTTGCTAGCTATGCGTTGCTAGCTAGCTAGCTTTGCGATGCTAGCTTGCTAGATTGTTAGATATTCGTTGCTAGCTTGATAGTTTTGCGCTGCAATCTTGCTAGCTTTACGTTGCTAGATTGGCAGGTGTGCGTTGCTAGACTGCTAGCTTTGCGTTGCTAGCTTGCTAGATTTGCATTGCTATCATGCTAATTTTGCGTTGCTAGCTTGAGAGCTTTGCGTTGCTAGCTTGCAAGCTTTCCGTTCCTAGCTTGCTAGCTTGTTAGTTAAGCGTTGCTAGCTAGCTAGCTTTCCGTTGCTAGCTTGCCTGGTTTGCATTTGTAGATTGCCAGCTTTGCGTTGTTAGCTTTCCAGCTATGCGTTGCTATCTTGCCAGCTTTGAGTTGCTAGCTTGCCTGTTTGCGTTGCTATCTTGCCAGGTTTGCGTTGCTACATTTCTAACTTTCCTTTTCTAGCTTGCTAGCTGTGCGTTGCTAGCTTGCCAGCTTTGCTTTGCTTGCTTCCTTGCTTCGCGTTTCTTGCTTGCTACCTTTGCGTTGCGAGCTTGCCAGCTTTGCGTTGCTAGCTTGCTAGCTTTGCGTTGCTAGCTTTGCAAGTTTGCGTTGCTAGCTTACCAGCTTTCGTTGCTAGCTTTCTATATCTGCGTGGCTAACTTGCTAGCTTTGAGTTGATACATTGCTACTTTCCGTTCCTATCTTGCTAGATTTGCGTTGCTAGCTTTCTAGATTTGCGTTGCTAGCTTGCTAGCTTTGCGTTTCTTGCTTGCTAGCTTTGCGTTGCTAGCTTGCTAGATTTGGGTGGCTAGCTTGGTAGCTTTATTTTGCTAATTTTCTTGCTTTCCTTTGCTAGATTGCTAGCTTTGTGTTGCTACCTTGCTAGCTTGGAGTTGATAGCTTGCTATCTTCGCGTTGTTACTTTGCTAGGTTGCTAGCAATGTTTGTTGCCAGCTGGAAAATTTGCTTTGCTACATTGCAGCTGGGCGTTGCTAGCTTGCTAGCTATGCGTTGCTAGCTAGCTAGCTTTGCGATGCTAGCTTGCTAGATTGTTAGATATTCGTTGCTAGCTTGATAGTTTTGCGCTGCAATCTTGCTAGCTTTACGTTGCTAGATTGGCAGGTGTGCGTTGCTAGACTGCTAGCTTTGCGTTGCTAGCTTGCTAGATTTGCATTGCTATCATGCTAATTTTGCGTTGCTAGCTTGAGAGCTTTGCGTTGCTAGCTTGCAAGCTTTCCGTTCCTAGCTTGCTAGCTTGTTAGTTAAGCGTTGCTAGCTAGCTAGCTTTCCGTTGCTAGCTTGCCTGGTTTGCATTTGTAGATTGCCAGCTTTGCGTTGTTAGCTTTCCAGCTATGCGTTGCTATCTTGCCAGCTTTGAGTTGCTAGCTTGCCTGTTTGCGTTGCTATCTTGCCAGGTTTGCGTTGCTACATTTCTAACTTTCCTTTTCTAGCTTGCTAGCTGTGCGTTGCTAGCTTGCCAGCTTTGCTTTGCTTGCTTCCTTGCTTCGCGTTTCTTGCTTGCTACCTTTGCGTTGCGAGCTTGCTGGCTTTGCGTTGCTAGCTTGCTAGCTTTGCGTTGCTAGCTGGGTAGTTTTGCGTTGCTAACATGCTTGTGTGCGTTGCCAGCTTGAAGGGTTTGCGTTGCTAAATTGTTAGCTTGGCGTTGCTAGCTTGTTAGCTTTGCGTTGCTAGATAGCTAGCTTTGTGTTTCTAACTTGCTAGCTTGCTAGATATGCGTTGCTAGCTTGCCAGCTTAACGTTGCTTGCTTGCCAGCTTAGCGTTGCTAGCTTGCAAATTTTTGCGTTGTTAGTTTGCCAGCTTTGCGTTCCTAGCTTGCTAGATTTGCGTGGCAGCTTACTAGCTTTGCGTTGCTACCTTGCTAGTTTTCCGTTGCATAGCTTGATAGCTTTGCATTTCTATCTTGCTAGCATTGCGTTGCTAGCTTGCTAGCTTTGCGTTGCTTCCTTGCTTGCTTTCTTTGCGTTTCTTGCTTGCTAACTTTGCGTTGCTAGCTTGCTACCTTTGCGTTGCTAGATGGATAGATTTGCGTTTTCAAGCTATCTGCATTTGCGTTGCTAGCTTACTAGCTTTGCGTTGCTAGCTTGCTAGCTTTGCGTTGCTAGCTTGCTAGCTTGATATATTTGCGTTGCTACCTTGCTAGCTCTCCGTTGCTAGCTTGCTAGCTTTCCGTAGCTAGATTGCTAGTTTGCGTTGCTAGCTTGCTAGTTTTGCGATGCTAGCTTGCCAGCTTTGCCTTGCTAGCTTCCTAACTTTCCGCTGCTAGCTTGCTACATATTTGTTGCTTGCTAGCTAGCTTTTCTTTGCTAGCTTGCTAGCTTTCTTTGCTAGCTCGCTAGATTTCCGTTGCTAGCTTCCTAGCTTTGCGTTGCTGGCTTGCTAGATTGCAAGATATGCGCTGCTAGCTTCATAGTTCCATTCCTATCTTGCTAGCTTTGCGTTGCTAACTTGCCAGGTGTGCGTTGCTTCCTTGGTAGCTTGGTGTTTCTAGCTTGGTAGCATTGCGTTGCTAGCTTCCTAGCTTTGTTTGCTAGCTTGTTAGTTTTGATTTGCTAGCTTGTTAGCTTTGCGTTGCTAGCTTTATAGCTTGATAGATTTGCGTAGCAAGCTTGCTAGCTTTGCATTGCTACCTTGCTAGCATTTCGTTGCTATCTTGCTATCTTTGCGTTGCTATCTTGGTAGATTTGATTTGGTAGCTTGCAAGCTTAGCGTTTTTAGCTTGCTAGCTTCCTAGATTGGCATTGCTAGCTTGCTAGCTTTTCGTTGCTAGCTTGCTAGCTTTGCGTTGCTAGCTTGCTAGCGTTGCGTTGCTACCTTGCTACTTTTGCGTTGCTAGCTTGCTAGCTTGCTAGAATTGCGTTGTTAGCTTGCTAGATTTGCATTGCTAAACTGGTAGTTGTGCTTTGCTAGCTTGTTAGCTTTGCGTAGCAAGCTTGCTACAATTGCTTGCTAGCATGCCAGCTTTGCTTTATTAGCTAGCTAGCTTTGCGTTTCTAACTTTCTAGCTTTGGGTTGCTAGCCTGCTAGTTTCCCGTTGCTAGCTTGCTAAATTTGAGTTGCCAGCTTGCTACATTTGCGTTCCTAGCTTGCTAGATTTGCGTTGCTTGCTTCCTTGCTTTGCGTTGGTTGCTTGCTTGCTTGCTTGCTTTGCGTTTCTAGCTAGCTTTGCGTTGCTAGCTGGCTAGATTTGCGTAGCAAGCTTTCTAGCCTTGCGTTTCTAGCTTGCTAGCTTTGCGTTGCTAGCTGGCTACCTTTGCGTTGCTATCTTGCTAGATTTGCGATGCTAGCATGCTAGTTTTGCGTATTTGCTTGCTTGCTTGCTTTTGTTCCTTGCTTGCTTGCTTTGTGTTTCTTGCTTGCTAGTTTTCTTTCCTAGCTTGCTAGCTTTGCGTTGCTAGCATGCTATTATTCCGTTTCTCTCTTGCTAGATTGCGTTGGTAGGTTGCTAGATTTGCATTTCTAGCTTATTAGCTTTGCGTTGGAAGCTTGTTATCTTTGCGTAGCAAGCTTGCTAACTTTGAGTAGCACGCTTGCTAGCTTTGCGTTGCTAGCTTGCTATTTTTCCGTTGTTATCTTGCAAGATTTGCGTTGCTAGCTTCCTAGCTTTGCGTTGCTAGCTTGCTACCTTTGCGTTGCTAGCTTGCTAGCTTGCTAGATTTGGGTTGCTAGCTTGCTAGCTTTGCGTTGCTAGCTTGCTAGATTTGCCTAGCTTGCTTGTTAGTTTTGAGTTGCTAGCTTATTTGCTTTGCGTTGCAAGCTTGCTATCTTTGCTTAACAAGCTTGCTATTTTTGTGTAGCACGTTTGCTAGGTTTGCGATGCTAGGTTGCTAGCTTTGCGTTTCTAGGTTGCTAGTTTTGAGTTGCTAGCTTGCCAGATTTCCTTTGCTGGCTTGCACCATTGCGTTGCTAGCTTTCTACATTTGCGTTGCAAGCTTACTAGCTTTGCGTTGCTTGCTGGCTTGCTTGATTTGTTTTGTTTGCTTGCTTTCTTTGCGTGTCTTGCTGGCTACATATTGGTTTCTAGCTTGCTAGCTTTGCGTTTCTAACTTGAAAATTTCTAGATTTGCGTTTCTAGCTTCCTAGCTTTGCGTTGCTAGCTTGCAAGCTTTGCGTTGATCCTTGCTAGCTTTGCGTTTCTAGCATGCTAGCTTTCCGATGCTAGCTTGCTAGTTTTGCGTTGCTAGCTTTGCGTTGCTATCTTGCTATCTGTGCGTTGCTATCTTGCTTGCTTTCCTTTGCTAGATGGCTAGCTTTGCTTCGCTAGCTTGCTAGCTTTGTGTTGATAGCTTGCTAGATTTGTTTTGATAGCTTGCTAGATTTTCGTTGCCTGCTTGCTAGCTTTCCGCTCTTGCCCGTTAGAATTGCGTTGCTAGCTTTCTAGTTTGCATTTTTAGTTTGCTAGCTTTGCGTTATTACCTTGATAGCTTTGCGTTGCTAGCTTGCTAGCATTTCGTTGTTCGTTTGTTAGCTTTGCGTTGCCAATATGCTAGCTTTGAGTTGCTTGCTTGCTATATTGCTAGATTGCTATCTTGCTAGATTTGCTTTGCTATCTTGCTAGCTCTGTGTTCCTTGCTTGCTTGCTTTCTTTGCGTTGATTGCTTGCTTGATTTGAGTTTCTTGCTTTTAAGCTTGCGTTGATAACTTGCTAGCATTGCGTTGTCAGCTTGCTGGCTTTGCGTTGTTAGCTTGCTAGCTTTCCGTTGTTGGGTTGTAAGCGTGGCGTTCCTAGCTTGCTAGCTTTCCGTTGCCACCTTGCTAGCTCTGCCTTTCAAGCTTGCTACATGTGCATTGCTAGCTTGCTAGCTTTGCGTTGTTATCTTGCTAGATTGCGTTGCTAGCTTGATAGATTGCGTTGCTATCTTCCCTGCTTTGCGTTGCATCTTGCTAGATTTGCGTTGCTACCTGGCTATTTTTGCGCTGCTAGTTTATTAACTTTACGTTGTAAGCTTGCATTCTTAGCGTAGCAATCTTGCTAACTTTGCGTAGCACGCTTGCTAGCTTTGCGTTGATAGCCTGTTAGCTTTGCATTTCTAGCTTTGCTTTGCTAGCTTACCAGCTTTTCTTTGCTAGCTTTCTACATTTGGATTGCAAGCTTGCTAGCTCTGCGTTACTTGCTAGTTTGCTTGATTTGCGTTGCTTGCTTGTTTTCTTTTGGTTTCTTGCAGGCTAGGTTTGCGTTGCTATCTTGCTAGTTTTGCGTTCCTATCGTGCAAATTACTAGATTTGCGTTTCCAACTTCCTAGCTTTGTGCTGCTAGCTTGCTACATTTGCGATTCTAACTTGCAAGCTTTGCCTTGCTAGCCAGCTAGCTTTGCGTTGCTGCTACCTTGCTAGGTTTGCGTTTCAAGCTTGCTAGCTTTGCGTTGCTAAATTGCTAACTTTGCGTTGCTAGCTGGCTTGCTTTGCTTTGCTTGCTTGCTTGTTTGCTTTGCGGATCTTGCTCGCTAGCTTTGCGTTGCTATCTTTCTAGCTTTCCGTTGCTAGTATGCTAGCATTGCGATGCTAGCTTCGTAGCTTGACAGATTTGCGTTGCTCCCTTGCTAATTTTGCGTTGCTAGCTTACTAGCTTTGCGTTCCTTGCTTGCTTGCTGGCATTGGGTTCCTTGTTAGCTTGCTTGTTTTGTGTTTGTTGCTTGCTAGCTTTGCGTTGCTAGCTTGCTATTTCTCCTTTGCTAACTTGCTATTATTCCGTTGCTATCCTGATAAATTTGCGTTGCTACCTTGCTACTTTTCGCTGCTATCATGCTTGTTTGCTTTGCTAGATTGCTAGCTTTGCTTTCCTAGCATGCTAGATTTGCGTTGCTATCTTTGCGTTGCTAGCTTGCTAGGTTTGGGTTGCTAGCTTATTTGATTTTCGTTACTAGCTTGCTAGCCTTCAGTTTTTGTCCTTTAGATTTGCATTGCTGGTTTGATAGCTTGCTAGATTTGCGTCGATAGCAAGATAGCTTCGCATTTATAGTTTGCTAGCTTTTCGTTGTTACCTTGCTGTCTTTGCGTTGCTAGCTTGCTTTCTTTGCGTTGCTAGCTTGCTAGATTTTTGTTGCCGGTTTGCTAGCTTTGCGTTGCTAGCTTACTATATTTCCGTTGCTATCTAGCTAGCTTTACGTTGCAATCTTGCTAGCTTTGCTTTTCTATCATGCTAGCTTTACGTTCCTTGCATGCTTGCTTGCTTTGCTTTGCTTGATTTCTTGATTTGAATTTCTCTCTTTTTAGCTTTGCGTTGCTAGCTTCATAGCTTTGCGTTGCTAGCTTGCTAGCTTTCCGTTGTTGGCTTGCTAGCTTAGCGTTCCTAGCTTGCTAGTATTACGTTGCTAGCTTGCAAGCTTTGCGTTGTTAGCTTGCTAGGTTTGCGTTGCTTGTATGTTAGCATTGCGATTCTAGCTTCGTCGCTTGACAGATTTGAGTTGCTCGCTTGCTATTTTTGCGTTGCTAGCTTATTCGCTTTGAGTTCCTTGCTAACTTGCTGGCTTTGGATCTTTTAGATGCTGGCTTTGTGTTTGTTTCTTGCTAGCTTGCGTTGCTAGCTTGCTACTTTTCAGTTGCTATCTTGCTATCATTCCGTTGCTATCATGCTAGATTTTCGTTGCTACCTTGCTACCTTTGCGTTGCTATCTTGCTAGCTTTGCTTTGCTAGATTGCTAGCTTTGCTTTGCTGGCTTGCTACATTTGCATTGCTAACTTTGCGTTGCTAGCTTGTTAGGTTTGTGTTGTTAGCTTTGTAGCTTTTCGTTGCTAGCTTGCTAGCTTTGCATTGATTGTTTTCTAAATTTGCGTTGTTAATTTGCTAGTTTTGCGTTGCTAGCTTGCTAGCTTTGCATTGCTAGCTTGCTAGCTTTGCGTTGCTTGTTTGGTAGCTTTGCCTTGCTAGCTTGATAGACTTCCGTTGCTATCTTGCTAGCTTTGATTTTCTAGCTTGCTAGCTTTATGTTTCTATCTTGTTAGCTTTGGGTTCCATGCTTGCTTGCTTTGCGTTGCTTGCTTGCTTGATTTGAGTTTCTCGCTTTAGCTTTTCGTTGCTAGCTTGCTAACTTTGCATTGCTAGCTTTCTAGCTTTGCATTGCTAGCTTGCTAGCATTGCGTTGCTTGTTTGCTAGCTTTGCCTTGCTAGCTTGGTAGACTTCCGTTGCTATCTTGCTAGCTCTGCGTTTCTAGCTTGCTAGCTATACGTTTCTATCTTGCTAGCTTTGGGTTCCTTGCTTGCTTGCTTTGCGTTGCTTGCTTGCTTGATTTGAGTTTCTCGCTTTAGCTTTCAGTTGCTAGCTTGCCAGCTTTGCGTTGCTATCTTGCCTGCTTTTCGTTGCTAACTTGTTAGCTTTGCGTTGCTAGTTTTCTAGATATGCGTTGCTATCTTGCTAGTTCTGCGTTGCTGTCTTACAACCTTTGCGTTGCTAGGATGAGAGATTGCTAGATTTCCGTTGCTATCTTGCTATTTTTGCGTTGCTAACTTGGTAGCTTTGCGTACCTAGCTTGCTAGTTTTGCGTTGCTAGCTTGCAAGTTTTGCGTTTCTAGCTTGGTAGCTTTGCGTTGCTACCTTGCTAGCTTTGAGATCTAGCTTGCTAGCTTTGCGTTGCTAGCTTGCTAGATATGCGTTGCAAGCTTGCAAGCTTTGCGTTGCTAGCTTGCCAGCTTTGCGTTGCTAGTGTGCTAACTTTTGTTGCTAGCTTATTAGATTGCTAGATATGCGTTGCTATCTTGCTAGCATTTTTCGTTGCTATCTTGCTAGCTTTTATCGTTGCTAGCTTGCTAGCTATGCGTTGCTAGCCTGCTATGTTTGCGTTGCAAATTTGCTCCCTTTTACGTTGCAGGCTTGCTAGTTTTGCATTTCCAACTTGCTAGCTATGCGTTGCATACTTGCTTGCTTGCTTTGCGTTTCTTGCTTGCTAGCTTTCGTAGCTAGCTTGCTAGCTTTGCGTTGCTAGCTTACTAGCTTTGCGTTGCTAGTTTGCTAGCATTGCGTTGCTTGCTTGTCTGCTTTGCGTTTATTGCTTGCAAACTTTCGTTCCTAGCTTGCTAGCTCTAAGTTGCTAGCTTGCTAACTATGGGTTGCTTGCTTGCTTGCTTGATTTGCGTTTCTTGTTACTAGATTTAGTTGCTAGCTCGCTAGCTTTGAGTTCCTAGCTTGCGATCTTTGCTTTGCAATCTTGCTAGTTTTGCGTTACTTGCTTGCTTTCGTGTTTCTTGCTTGCTAGCTTTGCATTGCTAGCTTGCTAGACTGCTAGATATGCGTTTCTAGCTTCCTAGCTTTGCGTTGGTAGGTTGCCAGCTTTGCGTTTCTAGCTTGCCTGGTTTGCGTTGATATCTAGCCAGGTTTGC
>NW_019721768.1:328185-349121 GCF_002891405.2 Cryptotermes secundus | reverse complement strand
AAATATTTATTATTACACCAAATTTGTCGACTTTACATCAAGTGGTGCTAGTGATGTTTCCACCTTACAAGTTCATATATTTGTCATGCTATTACCGAAAGAAAAGAATTAAGAATAATTAAAATTTCGAAGTTTTAACAACGATGACTATAAGAAGCATTGGAATATTATATGTGCAGTTTTTTAGATACACATTAAGTTTTCGTAGGAACCTTCTGTCTACATCTTCAGGGTGGAATTGTCACGTCCACAAAATCGGATCAACAATTGAAAATGGGGAAAACACAGGAAACATGATGATTTTATAAGCCTATATTCTTATTTTTAAGGAAGAAAAGTAGGCTGGAAGTAGCATCAGTTTGTCATTAAGTCATTTGATACTTTTCTTGAAGTGAAATTAAAATGCTTTAGCTGCGTCTAATACGTGATAGAGTACACGTTAATTACAGTTAATAAAATGTGTTACTTCGGGTACACAATTAAAAAATATAACTCGGGGTAACAGTAAATAATTACTATAACAATCCTCTCTCTTGAGGAAAATAAAGACACGAGATGTCATTATAACAGTGTCTGAGAGTAAGTACAGGACAAATTCAGTATTGATAATTTCTTGCCGCATATCAATGAACTTCTTTCGAACTGTCCATACTAAATGTATTGCTTGTTGTCATCTAGGGGTTCCATCATATTAAATCAGGTTCTATATAAAATACGTTTTGTAGAATGTCAAGGAGAAAAACCGAGTTCGAGTAGGCTTCATCAGAGCTCTCACGTTCAACCAACAATTTAATAACATTATTATAAGGAAGACGAGTACCGGGAGAGCTCAGTCTGTATAGCGACTGGCTACGGGCTGGACGACAGAGGGGTAGGAGTTCCAGTCCCGGTAAGGTCAAGAATTTTCTCTTCTCCACGTCGTCCAGACTGGCTCTGGGGCCAACCCAGCCTTCTATCAAATGGGTACCGGGGGCTTTATCCCCGGGAGTAAAGCGGCAGAGACGTGAAGTTGACCATTCACCTCCAACTGGTGCCGAGGTCAAGAAAATATGGATCTATACATGCGCTCCCCCATACGCCTTTATGGCGTAGTGCTTAGTGCACAGGGAAAACTTTAACTTTTATTATAAGGGAGACACTATATAGGCTATACGCTTGATAGAGCATTAGTAAGTTATTCAGGTCATCAAGCTATGTTTTAAGTTCCTGTTTTAGTGACTTAATACACACGAATTCAAGCACATACTGCAGTCTATGCCTCAGGAGTTGAAAGCTCGCTTGTTTAAGAGCCGCAGTAGGCCTACATTGTGTCTCTGACATTTCATGTAACAATTTGTAGAAGGGAAAGTTAGCAAGCATTGATGCGTCACAACCAGATACTAATAACTAATTGCTGCCAGGAAGAATTGTGCATTTCCGCTGTCGTACATACTTATTGAGATCTTTCAGACCGATCCTAGGGCCCGCACAATCTCCTCTTCAACGTATCCCTTTCTTTGTGGCTAATGCATCTTCAAAACATAGTGCCTAATTAACCAAAATGAAGATTTTATCTTTCAAGCATACTTAACTTTCTCATCTGTAAGAGTCCTTATTATATTTTCTCTGCATAATATCAAAGAAAAACAAAACGCTTATAGGGGTCCTCATGTCTGTCGAACCATCTGCATGTGGACTGTGGAAGAGCCCATCTTATCTTCCTTCTTTCTCATGTTCTACAAGCTGCGGTATAGCGTGAAGGACGCACGAAATCGTGTTGTGGGAGCAACACTGCAACACTTCTGCAGAAACGGGGTAGCCATTGCAACGGCAGTGACCGTGGCAACTATAGTAATAAACGTAAAACTATTAACGACTTTTCGAGCTTTAATGAAAAGGATCTTAAAGAGATAGGAAGGGGTGGTATGGATTAGATCGATCTGGCTCAGGATATGAACTAGTGGAGGGCTCTTGTGAACACAGCAATGAACCTTCGGGTTCCATAAAATTCTGGGAAATTCATGAGTAACTGCACAATTGGTGGCTTTTGAAGAAAGGCTCGGCTCCATGAAGTTAGTTTTTACGAGTGAAATGTATAGAGGAGGGTAACAGTCTATATATTGTGTCATAAACATGATTATTAAAAAGAACACTATCTTCAGGGATGTGACGTAGTGTTCTCCAGTGAATGTTCGCCGATGTTTCGGGAGGAATATAATGCCTCCATCTTCAGGGTTGAAGAATCTCATTCTGTCTCCTGTATGCTTCTTGTTGGCTTCTTGTTTTCCTCATTGTCTAGCCCTGAATATGGAGGCAGAATATTCGTAAGAAACGTCCGTGTAATTCTACCGGACTACACAGAATTATGTTCCAGACAATGCTACACTTCATAGTCACGGCTGTGAGTATCTCAAATCCAGTGTAGCATTATTAAAAATCTGCATTTGGTCTACAAATTCAATAGCAGAATTATGAATAGAAATATTTATTTAAAGACATGCATACAGAAACTTAAACGAATATGACAATTAATGCTGATAATGAGTTTGAGAGATATGCTAGAAACAGGAGCATTGAGAGTGCCAATATGCAAAGAAAATGTGGAAACCGTGTATATTCTGGGATGGACGATCACTGTATTGCCATGAGTGATACGTAATGTTACTTATGTATTATTAAACAAGCTGACGGGGGCAGATATTGTGATAACTGATTATGTTTCCTAAATAAGATGAAAAGCAAATCTGAAACGATTAAACAGAACAGGAATAGCAGACTAGTAACGAAATAAAGGAAAGAGGAATCCTTGAAATCCTGGGTTTCACTATTACTCACGAAGTTAAGGTCTCTGTGTCCTTTGCAGCTTTGGTTCTCGTTACATTTGACGGTATCTTCAGGCGGAGTTCAATGTAATACATTTTAAATCGGCTTACTTAAAAACAGAATTTCATTTCAAAGCCAAAAGGTTGTTAATAGAAGACTGACACATTTCCAACACATTTAAATGTACTAAAGCATATTATCCATTGTCTAGAACATGTGGGAGCCTCGAAGTCTCATAACCCTATGGACCTCCACGGGCTGTTACAGGAATAAATACTTTTTTATCCATGATGTAAAAGTGTGTTTATTCAAGATATCGTATAATTTTTAAATACAGCGAACCCTGGATATAATCGATTTCGGATATAATGTACAAAATCTGGCTGTGTATGCTTGTGACGTCTTAGAGAAATTGCACTAAGAAATTCTTTGTTGTTAGAATATTATTTAACATAAAAAAATAAAAACCTTTTAATTACATTTTGTATTGCTACTTTTATTGCGTCTGTTGGCTATGTATACTATGGTATACTTCCGCGAATACACAGTCACTCGGTTATAGCGGACAACAGTGATAACGGGCGTTCCCCCTATTAGGCCGTTGTAACGGGGGTTTATTCTATTTAATATTCTACAGAAATTGCTTAAAGTCATCCGTCTTACTTTAGTTTGTTCAATTTTTGTGAACATTACCGAGAAAATTGTGTTTATTAACCCATACTCATTAAATTACAACTTATATGCATTGGATATTCTTTAGATTACCTACTTACTTACTCGTCCGCGCTGTAGTTCAAACGGTTAGTCGCTGGCTTTCCACCGCGGCGGCCCGGGTTCGATCCCGGGTCTGGTCAAGTGGGATTTGTGGTGGACAAAGTGGCGATGGGGCAGGTTTTCTCCGAGTACTTCGGTTTCCCCTGCCAATCTTCATTCACAATCACCCTCGCCTATCATCTGGGGATGGTACAATAGGTCAGAAGTGGTCGCAGTACAAGGAACTTAGTCCCATCCACTAGCACTAAAAAAAACTTACTCACGAAGCTGAGCCCTTCTTGAGGAGCCGCCAATTGTGCAGCTACTCAAGAATTTCCCAGTATTTTATGGAATCCGAAGGTTCATTGCCGTGTTCACAAGTGCCTTGCCTTCCACTGTTAATACATAATTTAATATTCTTAAATAATCTTGGTAATGGCCCATGTATATAAACAGACAAACGATTAAGCCACAAATTTTACACAAATATTTCTATTCATATTTGCCCATATTTTTCGTAGACGATATAGGCTGACTACCACGATATTGGGACAATGAACATGATAAATCCGTGTATTAATATCAAGTATATTCACTGTAAAAATATGAAACCGCGCATCATAATATGCGTTAAATGTGATGTTTAAATGTTTAGAATGGAGTTAATGGAATAAAATATACTTACAAACAAAACCAGCACAAACATTGGCATTGTGGTTTCTTGGTCGGCATAAGCTAATACAATAAGGAGCATAGAAAACATATTTACAGATATCTAAACATAATATACCTTACGCTATAACACCAGAGATACTATGGTAACTGTTAAGTTTATTATTCGGCTGTTGGACATTTCAGAAATCTCAGACACGTTTTAATGGAATTTAAACATAAATGAAAATCTATTACAAATTAATTCTTTTCTATAGATTGGAGTCGTCTTAGTGACGTTGGCCATCTTCAGTTCAGCTGAAGACAAGGCCGAAACATCACAACAGAAAGTTGAAAGGAAGCCACAAGAAGCAGCAGCGTCAGAGAAATCTGAAGCAGTTGAGAAGGAGAAGAACCAGGAGAAGAATCAGGAGAAGAGGGGAATTATTGGTTTTGGATACGGGGGGTTTGGTGGTCATGAAGGGGGATTTGGAGGCCACGATGGTGGATTTTTAATCGGTGGTGGTTTTGGTCAACATGATTTTGGGGGAGGACTATCATCAGGAGATCACCATGAGATTAAAACCATTACCATTACCAAGAAAGTCCCATATGCAGTACCTCAACCATATCCCGTAAAAGTGCCAGTTGAGAAACCTGTCCCATATCCCGTGGAAAAGCCCGTTCCTTACCCTGTCAAAGTTCCAGTAGATCGTCCCTACCCTGTTACAGTTGAAAAAGCTGTGCCGTATCCTGTCGAGAAACCAGTCCCTTACCCAGTTAAAGTCCCTGTAGACCGACCAGTCCCCGTACATGTTCCTGTTGAAAAGAAAGTCCCATATCCAGTAGAAGTGAAAGTGCATGTTCCACAGCCCTACCCGGTGCATGTCGATAAACCTTACCCTGTCTACGTCGAAAAGAAAGTGCCAGTCCCCGCTCCTTACCCCGTCCACGTAAAGGTCCCCGTCCCACAACCCTATCCCGTCCACATAAAGGTCCCAGTGGAAGTTCCCGTTGACCGTCCCTACCCTGTTGAAATTAAGGTGCCTGTCGACCGACCTTACCCAGTGCCAGTTCCCAAACCCTACCCAGTCACCGTAGAGAAGCATATCCCATACCCCGTCGAAAAGAAAGTCCCTTACCCTGTGAAGGTCCCTGTTGATCGACCATACCCTGTTCCAGTACCCAAACCTTACCCAGTGACTGTTGAGAAGCATGTCCCATATCCGGTTGAGAAGCCTGTTCCATACCCAGTTGAGAAGAAAGTACCTGTCCCTGTGAAGGTCCCTGTTGACCGTCCATATCCTGTCCCAGTGCCCAAACCCTACCCGGTGACGGTTGAGAAGCACGTACCATATCCGGTTGAGAAACCGGTCCCATACCCAGTGAAGGTCCCTGTTGAGAAGCCTGTCCCATATCCTGTTGAGAAGCCCGTACCCTATCCTGTGAAGGTCCCTGTACCAGTGCATGTGAGCCATCACGAGGGCAGCGAAGGGTTTGGACTGCACCACTAAAGCAACCACTGGAGTAACTTACTGTGAACGTGCTGAAGAAGACATTTGTTTCTGTGTGTATCTGTGTTAAACATTGCCCACTGTTATTTGTATGCGTGTATATGTGTAAAAAGAAGACAATAAAAATCTGCAGTATTCTGGCGAAACAATTAATAGACTACTGAGTTGTGTTGTTATGAAATCCAAGCCCTTTTTTCCCCCAAAAATGTAAGTCTATGCGCTTACAGAGGTGTGGCCACAACTGGTATTAGTTATAAACACCTAGAACCGATATATCTCATAATTGCTTAAAGCTTTTGAAAGAAACAAAACATGCAAAACCTCAAAAGTACATAAAGGCGATTAAAATATGTAGTAAAATTATAATAATAAGTGAATCTTAATTCAATAGCAAGATACGAAAACAATATCTGGCTCAGTAATATTTTACAGCATAAAACATCTGTATCTAACAATTACAAATATTTCAAAAGTTATTATTACTAAAAATTCGCTTCTTTTTCCCGAGTTACATATTCTAACATAGTTCAATTTTAAGGAATCAACAAATCGAGCGATAATGAAAATGACCCTAAATAGAAGAATAAAAACGGCTTGGCTGACGAGAGTGTAGGATAGTGTTGTAAATTGTTGTACTAAGGATTTCAGTACAATAATATTTTGAAACACTTCCTTTAAAGCACAATTTTTCTCTTTTGCTGGCAAGGTCCTTTATTAGGCTTCCCTCACTTATTCTATTCACAAAAAGTTAAAGTAACACATTTACTACAAACGTACATTTCTGTCTAAAGTACTGAACATTTTCATAACACAGATGCAACATTATCTATACACAGATGTAAAGTAACAATAAGAAATAAATTTTCTAGAAATAGCCGCTTTACGCAAGATTGTTTCCGTTGGTGCTTTAACAGTGTCTATCTTCCAAATGCCAATGGTAAAAGTGGACCAGGTTGTTGGCCCACACTTCACTCTTCCTTTCCAGTTTCCTCATGTCGTTGTATTTCCTGCATAAAGCACAAAAGGTAACCATCCATAAGACACGCTACCCTTCGGCAGTGTAGCGTGCAGTCACGCTTTCAAGACCCGGTTCCTTACAAACGTTGCAAAATGTATGTTAAGGAAACTTACCCAACCGAGATGCAACTTTCTCGGTCACTTTGTTGTGTACATGAATATGGACATTCAATTTAGTAGCAGATAAAATATATCAACTTTACTCAATAACGAATAAAATGAATAAATATTCATCAAAAATTGATATTAATCTGTCTTTGTCCGCTTACAACCTGATGCTTCACCTAAATATCTTGTAATATGAGCAGCAAACAACCGAGATAATCCCAAATCAGTTCTATCCACTTCACAACCGGTTACACTTAGGGCGAGGACACACCAAGGAAACTGGCAACCGCAACGCAACTGCAATTTCCGAGAAATTTTATCAGACTGAGTTGAAGACATGTTACTGAATAGAACGGCGCAAATTTAGGAAAAAGCAACGCAGTTGCTCNAAAACACTTGACGTAAAAAATACAAAAATCAAGTTATATAAAATAGAAGTATGATATAAAATAAGAATAATATTTTTTTGGTGTTTTTACATCAACGTATCAGTCGTTNAATTTTGTCCTGCAGCCTCTTTATTGATTTCCCCAAATTTCGCTTTCTAATTGGGTTTCCTTAAAATTTTTTTTTATTTATTTTATTTTCATTTCATGCATCCTGTTGTGTTACAATATACAACCTGTTTATTATATCCGTCACAACACAACTAATGTCAAGATCAGACCATTTTCGGCCCTGCTACATGTTTCGGCTATTGATAGCCATCATCAGGCAAACACATGATTTACACACATATACACATCACTGAACCGCAGCACCAACAAAATTGGGTACAATATTATTAAAATATATAAAAAACACTTGATGTCAAGAGTACAATAAATCAAGTTATATAAAATAGAAGTATTATATAAAATAAGAATAATATTTTTTTGGTGTTTTTACATCAAAGTATCAGTCGTTGGTTTGTGAATTGTTTTTTGGCTCGTTCTCACGGACAAGTTGGAACAATCATACTTATGCGTATATAAAATTGTGTATGAGGCTCGTAATGGAGATGTAGTAAGGTAAATTATAATATTAGTCAGTGCCTCATCTCATAAAGTATTGTCCGTACTGTAGGGAATATAAATAACGACTCAATTCCGTCTGAACTTCATATTTCCACATCTTAGCTACAGACGTGGCCCCTTTAATATCAGTACTACTTGTACCTTGTGTGTTGAGGGGGGAGGGGACGGGCAAGGAGAGAAAGGGCGCCAACAGACCTACCTACTGTGTATAACATCAGAATGTACTGGCCAATAGTGTAATTGTATAGTACTCAGTTGCACTGAGCTACAGCAACTGCGTTTGTATCTCGACAGTGCAAAGCAACATTTCAGCAGCGAAACTGACACCGAGTGCAACAGTATTGCCCTCGATGAAGACAGTAACATGGAGCTTATACAGCCCCTATAGAGTATGCACTGAATGTTTTGACTCATGTAGTAGTCGCTGATTCATGCTTCTGTCGCGCCTTTAATGGTTCCGACTTCCTGAATTCCTCACAGCTCTCAAGATCGGTGTTTTGTACTGCACGTGACCTGTGACCTACTGACAGTATTGTCAAATAATCAACTTAGAAAATAAACTTAAATATCACAAAGCTTCTCTTCAAGTAATACCTTAATTCTTCGCTTGTTTCAACATTCTCAGATCCAAATATTTTGCGTACTATTTCGTTTGTTTTATATTTTAAATTTATGTATTTGTTACACGTAAATCACGATGAAAGATATCAGGCTAGTGGATTTCAAGTGTTTAAATAACTGATGTAATAAAATATTCATATTGTTGTGTTCTCTGTATATTTTATGCATAATGTAAATTAGGTAAAGGTATACCTGTACCAGGCCGTGGAGGCCAATATCAACAGAACAAGAATGAAAATGACATGCTCACCTCAATTATAAGGCATTTTGCGAAATTATATGCTCTCTCGCACAAATCGGCCTGTTCTGTAAGTCAGAAAAAGAAAACAATCTATTAATTATAGTGCATAGAGAATTTAATTATCTGAACAAGATTCTTCATTACTTCTCAATTATTTCATTGAATTTTATATAAGAAATTATATTTATGTTCAGCGAAGAGCATAGATTGAGGATGTTTGAGAATGGGGTGTAAGTAAGTAAAGGTATCCCTGTAACAGGCCGTGGAGGCCCATGGGATTGTGAGATGTTGAGGTTCCCACATTATCTAGACAATCGGCTCAAAGATGGAAGTAAGACTGTCAGTCTTACGCGCCGGCCGCGCTTTACTCCCCAGGAAAATTATTTAATTAATTCCTAGTACTCATTTCTGTTAGAAGCTGAGCCAACCCCAGGGCCATAGTGTGGCTGGAAGGGTTAGGTCAATTGAAAAAATCCAATGACCTAATCGGGGCTTGAACCCGCGACCTTCCTTGCCTCAACCAACTACGCTACCGCGGAGAACAGGGTGTTCAAGAGTTTATTTGTACCGAAGAGTTATGAAGTTACGGGAGGTTGGAGAAAACTGCACAATGAAGAGCTTCATAACTTGTACTCTTCTCCAAATATAATTATAATGACGAAGTCAAGGAAGATTAGATTGGTAGGGCATGTAGCACGAATGGGGATAAGAGGAATGCATATAGTATATTGGTGGGATAGCCAGAAGGAAAGAGACCACCAAGACATTGGTGGGTGGACAGTATTAAAATGGATCTGAGAGAGATAGGATGGTATGGTATGAAATGGACTGATCTGGCTCAGGATAGGGACTAGTTGAAGGCTCTTGTGAACACGGTAACGAATCTTCTGGTTCCATAAAATGCTGGGAACTTCTTGAGTAGTTGCACAATTGGCGGCTTCTCAAGAAGGGCGCAGCGCCATATGTCATCTGTGTTCAGTACTTCGCTGTGTGTTTGCATGTTGTTGCAGATCTTCATTTTCTCTGTTTTCGTACAGAAACAAACAAGGAAATGGCGTCAAGTTGTTAGATTAGAGGTTCTCAGAAGTAATGACTATGAAGGGTACCGTTTTCTAGTATATGACGCCGTGTAGTCCGACAGAGGTTTACCGGCTTTCCAAAGAAATATACTGCCTCCTTCTTCAGGTCTAAAGATGGAGGAAGTGCCTTCTCCCAAAGCTTCGGTCAACTTCCCCCATGGCGCCAGAAGGACAGAAGAAAGATGTATAAACATTTTAAAACAGACTGCTAACATTTGGTCCGTTTTAATAATATCGAGATGTTGTAACAATAATTTAAACCGCATTAAGCATGCAGAGCAATGGATTGAAACTCATTCGTAAGACTCATTAAACAATTAACAACCACTGGTTATTAAACATTATAATGTTAAGTGCGCCGGTCACGGTAACAGAGCGGTCTAAGGCATGTACTGTTTTCGCTCGCTTGGAAACCGGGATCGTGGGTTCGAATCCCACTCAGGGCTTGGATGTTTAGTTTGTGTGTGTGCATTTTTCTGTGTTTGTGTACAGGTAGAGGCCTTGCGACGAGCTGATCACCCGCCCAAGGAGTCCTACCGAATGTGTAAGATCAAGAAGAACCGAAGTGAACGGAGAATTTCATGGAGGTAGGCCTAGGCCCACTGGGGCTGTAGTGCCAAGGGGGAAAAAAATGTTAAGTGCAAAGATTTGTAAACAATCAGGCGAAAAGGTGATGGTTTAAATGGTTTAAAAAGTAACATAAAATTATGCTTTACTATGTATTTTTTTCCTTGGCACTACAGCCCCAGTGGGCCTAGGCCTACCTCCATGAACTTCTCCGTTCACTTCGGTTTTTCTAGCTCTTACACATTCGGTAGGACTCCTTGGGCGGGTGATCAGCTCGTCGCAAGGCCTCTACCTGTACACAAACACAGAAAAATGCACACAAACATCCATGCCCTGAGTGGGATTCGAATCCACGAACCCGGCTTCCGAGCGAGCGAAGATAGTGCATGCCTTAGACCGCTCGGCTACCGTGACCGGCGCTTTACTATATATGTAGGTAGCAAATTTCAGAGATACAACTGTATGGAAAATCTATTCATATTAAATAGCATCTTATTTTATAGTTAGGATCCGAACTTGGTCTGCAGGCTTATGCTGCACTTTTCTGTTTTGGTATGGCTTCTACTTCACTTTTACAGACAGCTGCAAAATACTTCAGGTACAGCTTCCTTGCTTAAGTTAAAGAAACCAACAAAACATCACAAATAACAAGAACACCGTCTAAAATGTGCTTCCGGTAAGTCAGGTGCTAATAGCTTGACTTTCTACTCCCACTGGGAAGCAAGCCACCGAAATGCTGTTTTGACAGATCTGGATTGGGAAGTAGTCGAAAGCTTGAAATATATAATCCTACTATACATAATGTTAGGGCAATAATTCTCCATGCTACAGTAATAAAATGAGAGACAAATGAATCACGCTTCACATCACGTCACATCCTGTAGGGTAAAAGACATAATTGGTGATACCAGGTAAACATTTCTTAACAAAGATTTCCGGTGCAACAATTTATTGAATTTATCACTACTGGGACACTTCTCTTAACGCGATTTCCTTATTGTGCAACAGAAGGAAGGACTGTGACCTCATAATTCCTCCATAATAATTTTTCAATTTGTATTTCGACATTAATTACCCTCTTTATGAAGTGTAGATTATGTTTTTCAATTCTCTCTTACAACAAGGTGACACAGTGAATTTGTTAATGAGAGAAACCTTAGCTAGACTTTACATTGGGTTTATAAATGTAAGCATTCATATTGTTCTTTTTCAGCCTACTTCCTTTATTTTGAAAAATAAAAATAGGCTTAGGGGCGCCTCTTGTTTTCTTCCCGTCTTTGTATCCCTCCTACCGAATTTTGAATTCCTGAGCCAATTTTTTTCTAACTTCGTATGCATACCATGGCACCTGAGCCTATCTCAACGGCGTACTTCATAAATCCCTCCTTCTATTCTGTGTCTCTATATGTGAATCGGTCTACTGTTGCTAAGCAACGGTTCGGTAAATATGTCTCCGGGGCAACGAATATACGCAACAATACAACAACTGTAAGATTTGAGGTTTTCACGGCGGTGACTATGAAGAAAGCAGTCTTCTGGGATGTGGCACCGTGTAGATGTGGTGTTAACCGACGTTTCGGAGGAAGGTATCGCAAGGTGCAAGCAGACCTGTTCTCACTGTCTCTTCGCTTGCGGATTTTCTTATTTTTCCTTCTACCCTGAAGATGCAGGCGATACGTTCCTCCGAAACGTCGGTTAACACGACATCTACACGGTGCCACATCCCAGGAGACTGCTTTCTTAATAGAACAATTGTTGGAAGCGTCGTTTCTATGCGGTTCATGTTGTATGAAAGGAAAGTAGATGATTAGATCTTCCCAGAACTTCTTGTTTAGTAGTAACAAAAAAAAATAGGGCGAGCTCTTGAAGTAGCCTATGTCCTTTTTCAATTCCAATATAGAATAAAATGCAGATGTATGATGCAAGAATCTGACATGTAACTTAATACGTCAAAATGTGTTTTAAAAATTAATTAAGTAATGAAATAGTCTATAGAAATGTAAAATTCTTTAAAAATACATAACATGCTAAAGGAGAAATACTTTTCAAAACGTTAATTGAATCTCTGTTATTTATATCTACCTCCATTTCTTGTGACGCAATGATCCATAATTTCCCCCAGGTCTGGGATTATAGTATCGTTCGGGAATCCTTGAAGTTTCTCAACCAATATTTTTTGTTGAAATGTGCCGTCGGTATCAATCTGAAATACGGGTTATATTGAAGTTCAAACGATAAAACCAACAAACTTACATTCATAACTTTGAGATAAGATTTTACGATAATATGACTGAATTTCCTGCCACAGTAACGTCTGGCGCCACTAATTATCTAACGGAATTAGTGAACCATAAGCAAAGTCATTGTTTTCTATATTCTAATTTTTAGCTTTCTTTTCTTTTATTGCTAGTGGTGTGGGACTAAGTCCCTTGTACTGCGGCCACTTCTGGCCTATTGTACCATCCCCAGATGATAGGTGAGGGTGATTGTGGAGCAATTGGTGGAATGAAGATTGGCAGGGGAAACCGAAGTACTCGGAGAAAACCTGTCCCAGCGCCACTTTGTCCACCACAAATCCAACTTGATCAGACCCAGGATAGAACCCGGCCCGCCGCGATGGGAAGCCAGCGACTAACCGCTTGAGCTATGGCGCGGCCTCAATTTTTAGCTTACACATGAGATAAAACAGTTAAATTTACAATATTAGCAAAATTAAATTTTATTTCATATAACCATGAATACAACTTTAGAGGCAACTAACATGTGTTAGAAATCACTGCGTGTTTTGGTTCCATAGGACATTGTCACGTGGTACAATCTCCAGGAGCTCTTCCTTACTGGAATATGATCCAGTTCTTCAGCAAGTTCACACCATTTGATCTATATTAAAATACCTGACACGCAATATGAATTGAAACGCATTATATGCATTTTTCTTAAGGAAGATGCCACTTGGGAGACAAGAGGATAGATGGGAAGAAGTGTTGACATACTCGTACTTCCAAGATGAACAGCGAGTGAACATGCTAAATGGATCAAACGCAGTGAAGGCAGGTTTTAATGGCTGGCGTCTATGAACACGCAGGCGAATTTTTAGGTTCCACTGAAAGTGGTCTATATGTTATGAATTGAATGATCATCACGAGAGAGCTCATTGGTGACTATCGTGAGCTCGGAGATCAACTTTCGGTTCCTATTTAAGAAACAAGAACTTTTAATTATCTGTACAACTACCAACTTTTCAAGTTAGTCTCTGTGTCGTGTAAATCGTTAATTATTTAATATGTATATATAATCTTACCATTCCTCCTTTGTCCATAAAACAATGAATGAAGCACTGTAAAAAAAAAAATATATACATGAGAACATATTTATCTTTTACTTATAGCAGACTTCCGAATGAACTACGTCTGGGAATCACAAATCATATTATTTACAGAAGAACTACCTATCCTACGGAGAACGTCGTAGTTTAGTTGGTTGAGGCACTATACTACAAGCCGGAATGTCACGGTTTCGATTCCCGATGAGGTCACTGAATTTTTCAACAGACGTAATCCTTCCAGCCGCACTATGGCCCTGGGGTCGACTTAGCCTCTAACAGAGTAAATGAGTACCAGGAATATGCCTCGGGGTAAAGGGCGGCCGGGGCGTAAGACTGACACTCTCACCGCCATCTGTGAGCCGATTGTCTAGAAAATATGGGAACCTCGACGTCTCACAACCCTGTAGGCTTTCACCGTCTGTGAAAGGGATATCTTTACATTACTACCTATCATACACCAATTTTATGCCCTGAAAGCTCATTAGAAATAAAATGCGATTTCTGAGGGACCTATATTTCTCTGTCTCGTCTTTCATTTACTCATCAGCTTAAACACAGATAGCATCGGATTCCGAAGCAATAAAACTGTGGGTTGAAATGACGTGCTTGTCAGGAATGCAGTAAGAATTTCAGTACATTTCAATGCCTCACTTACGTATGGCTACTCCCAAACCGTCCTGCTATGGATCCACCGTCACCAATGTTACACCTCGACTTGAAACTCGACCATTAATGGTGAATTTACGAGTTATATTTATATGAATTTCTATAAAGATAAAAATATCTAAAGGTATCCATGTAACAGACCGTGAAAGCCCATAGGGCTCCCATCGAGGCTCCCACAATTTGTCTAGACAATCAGCTCACGGATGGCGGTAAGGTTGTCAACCTTACGCTACGGCCGGCCTTAATCCCCAGTAAGATTCCTGGTACTCATTTCTGTTACAGTCTAAGTGAACCTCGGGCCATAATGCGGCTTAAAGGTTAGATCAATTGAAAAAATCCACCTCACTGGGACTCGAACTCGCGACCTTCCGGCTTGTAATACAGTGCCTCAACCAACTATGCTACCGCGTGCCCTCATATGAATCTCTATTGAAACAAAAATAATGACAACAACAATGTTATCTATAAACAAAAAGCAGTCCGGAATATTGTTATAAAGTAGTTACAACTTCACACTCAGAAGTCCAGTATTCTATCCTCAGTCCGGAAATTGGATACCCTGACATGGTTTGGCTCCATACCTTAATCAAAATGCCAAGATATTCTCTCAGAACAGGTCACGACCACCTCCATATCTCGCGATCTTTCATTCAGAAACGACGCAACAAAATTATGTTCTGTTAATAAACATCGTTAAATAAACCTTATACCTGTACGAAGAGAAAACAAGAACAGCCAGAGAGTGACTTTACAATTCAGAGTAATTTGCTTCCTGAAACTGAAGATGATGTAAAGAACAAATCTTGCTTTTTGCTTATCTGATGCTTGGGTTGCAAAACCGGTTTTAAATACAGGTCAGTGTAATTGACCCCTTAAACTGCGCATGACTGATATCTCTGAAGGTAAGACAGATTGATAAATCGACCAAATTACTGAATGACTGTACTTTGGAAGATCTGAAGTTCTCATGCTCGAGTATATAAATATGCTGTCGTCGCGGATGTGACGCCGTGTAGTCTGACAGAATGTTACAATTTTTTTCTGAGGAACAATTTTATATCCTCAAGATTTAGGCAGCAGTATCATCCGAAATTTTGGTAGCTTGTACCAGACTACATGGCATTACAAGCTGATCACAGTGGCCGTGCTGTCTAAGGCATGAACTGTCTTCGCCCGCTCAAACACTGGGATCGTGAGTTCGAATATCACTTGAGGCATGGACGTCTGTGTGCGTTTATTTCGTGTTTGTGCTGTCCTGCGTGCAGGTAGGGGCCTTGGGACTGGCTCATCTCCCATCCAAGGAGTCCTACTGACTCTGTAAAAGATAAAAAAACTGAAAAGTGGTTAAAGCCTAACAAAGGGCTGTAGAACAATGGATGGATTGACATAGCATCACATCTCAGAAGACGGTCATCTTTCCTTTACTTTGTGACGACTGTTCAGTGGGGGTTTAAATGAAGCAGATCAGTCTCTTTACTTGGCGCTACAGACATATGCAGACAAATAATCTTATTCGGACAAAACGGCGAGACTCCTTGAACCGGATCACAAGTTAACAACGGAGAAACGCACATGCAAACAGTTGTTTCTCGAGAATGATTCAAAACTCTCGATTATATGCCTTTTTCTTTTTAAGCGGAAGTTGAAATCCACGCTTCCGCCCTCTGAGGAAGAATTTTCTCGTAATGCCATTGAACCCACCTGTTCACTCTACGTAGCTTTGACGTCCCAAAAGTAGGTAAATAAATATCACGACTCATGAAAGTGAAAGTTCTACCATGGCCAGAAGTTGTTATGGATGTAGAGTGAAAATAGCGAACTTACCATCGGAGTTTTGTCTGATTCGTCCGGGAAACTCCCGAAATTCAATAAACGGACATCATATTCTGCAAAACGTAAACACAGCTTTCATTATGACGTCGCTATTACAGTGCACTGCAGTAAGCCTCAGAGTTTCATGAAATGGAAGGAATATTCTGACCAGTTGAGCGAATATTAGCTCACAAAGAACATCTCTGCTTCATAAAAATGGTTAGATAGCTATTACAATCAAGTGGCCGCGCCATAGCACAAGCAGTTAGTCGCTGTCTTCCCACCGCGGCGGCTCGGTTTAGATCCCGGGTCTGGTCAAGTGGGATTTGTGGTGGACAAAGTGGCGCTGGGGCAGGGTTTCTCCGAGTACTTCGGTTTCCCCTGCCAATCTTCATTCCACCAATTGCTCCACAATCACCCTCACCTATCATCTGGGGCTGGTAAAATAGGCCACAAGTGGCCGCAGTATAAGGGACTTTGTCCCATCCCACTAGCAATAAAAAGATAATATTACAATCTAATATAAGAGAAACGTTATTTAAAGATTCAAGTATCTCGTTACGCTTACAATATCCGTTTGTACAAATATTGTTATTGGAAGTTAAAATATTTTGTATTAGTCGGGCAGTTCGAAGCGATATTCTGTTGCGTTTCTGAAATATGTAGCTTGGCTTCTGTTTCTCAGGCAATGCGCTAGGCATTCTGACTTAAGAATTATGGGACCATTATTTATAAACATTTGTTACAACACCATAATTATACTCAATTACATGTCTGGGCGTTCAATGTTGTCATCCTCAGATGGATGTATTACCAACTGAATACTGTGATACGACGCCTGAAAGCTGGAATAGTAAAATCAGAGGAGACGTCCATTGTTAGGCGACTGCTCGGTAAACACATTCCCGCGGCAACGATTTTGCAAGCAACAATCGAATAACTTCTGTTTCTAGGTTAGGGCGCTGTAAACACGCCTTCTCAACAATAGAGAGGCTGTGTTTTCTGCGTGGTGCGTGCCGAGGGGTTATAAAGAGGACAAAGAAGATCGTCTGGGACACATGAGTCTCGAGACGCCAACCTGTGCGGGCACGAAACTTGATATCCAACTTTGGGAGAATGAAATAGATTTAGGGTGTCTGAAAACAAAGTACTGAGGAGAATAAGGTTATATGTAGCTAAGATAGAGGAAGCAAGAGAAGAAGAAAGAAAATTACATAGTGAGGAGCTTCATCATATTGTTAGGGTGACCTAACAACGGAGCATGAGGTGGAAGGCGCCTGCAGCATCCATGGGAGGGACGTGAAATATGTACAAATTTTCTGTCTGAAAGCCTGAAGGAAATACACCACATGGCAGACCTAGGCGTAGATTTGAGAACAATATTTAAATAGATATTATGGAATCAATGTGTCAGCTTGTGGATTGAATTAATTTATTAACAAAATTAAGTTACCAATGATCATGTTATGAATAGTAAAGAGTTGTCCCTGTGCTTAATTAGTTAATTACTATGTCATGAAGACCTATGGGTGGAGTGGAGATATAGCTCCACCATTCTTGACTTCGGCAGTAGATGGAGGCGAGTGGTCAGCTTCACGCCCCGTCCACTTTACCTCCAAGGAAAAATCCCCTGTATCCATTGGATAAGAGGTTGGATAAGCCCCAGAGCCGGTCTGGACGCTGTTCAATTCGTAGCCCGTCGCTTTACCGACTGAAATGTCCCAACTCTGCTACTTAAGGTTTTATTGAAAATTAATCTGAAGGTGTTTTATTCAATGTTGAATTGTGCATAATTACAATAAAATAATACAAAGTAATGCTTTACAGTATTTCATGCCGCATAGGAAGTAATTTGTCTTAAAGACACATATTCTGAAATTAATTTAAGGAAATGCTAATGCACTTGATACTTCAATTGCTTGTCATGTTGACGGACTCCTTCCTCGGGAAGCACTGAAGTCACGGAAGGCACTCCAACGATTCAAAGTGAAAACAAAATGGGTCTGAAGTGATGACACGGCATAACTACTGAATTAATTTGCGTCAGCGAAACTATGTCTAACAACATCAAGTGGAAGACGCACTGGCAATTGGACTCAAACACTTTATAACGAGGGCGAAAATTGCATAATTTCCGGGATTATTTAAACTTACAATCTGAAATCAAATTGCTTATTTCCCGGAAGAAGACCAAACAAGAAAAATATCTTACAATATGTTAAATATCATAGTACAAGCAATTGGATATTATACGCTGGCTTCTCACCTCGGAGCCTCGGGTTCAATCTCATGTGACTTAATGTGAGATGGTGGATTCTTCTCAGAGTTTCGTTGGTTTCCCTCTGATAATCACAATTTACTATTGCTGATACTCATTTATCAGCGCTCCCTGAGAAGTGCGATAACCAGAGCAGGCAGCACGTTATCACATGATCGGTATTTAAGCCCAGAGCTTCATCTCGACCCAGAATTTGTCTTGTTATAAAAAATTCCGTGATTTTAGTCCGCAAGCGAACTATACCGACCGAGCGACTGCCGCTTGTTGGCGAAGTTAGTGCCAACTTTTGCGGGTAGAAGGTGTCGCGTGGTCAGCGCAACGAATTCCCACGACCGTTAATTTCGTTTTTTTAGACCGGAGCCACTATTTCCTTCAAACAGCTCCTCAATTATCACATTGAGGCTGAGTGAATCCCGTTCCAGACCCACTACTCCTCAGAAAAGGTCTTATAGCGCCGGGAATTGAACCCGGTCCTCTGGATCTATAGCCAGGAACTCTGACCACTAGACCTATGGTGTGAGAAATTGAAGTTTTGTTTATAAAAATATGAAAATAATGAATTGAAGCAAAACGTTAAAGCCGGTATACCTACCGTCTGAGATAGGGAAAGTCTCGTTGCATTGGTTGCGTATGTCGGTAAGCACGCTATCGTATCCGCTTGCAAATGCCTGGAATTAAAACAATATGCAAGTACGTGTGAAAATAAATACAGTGGACTCGTAAAGCAGTCAGGGACGTTTCGGGTGTGATACCGGGATGAGGGAAAGTCAGCTTATTCACTGACCCTGAACATAATTAGGAAGACGTTCCTGTAATTAAAATATTATGCAAAAGTGAGAAGATAAAAATTGCTCAATAAAATGACTACGCGACGAATGCCCTGGGCAGAGCGGATTCTCAGATTTCAACATAAGGTTGAAAAAATAAGCTGTAGGTTTAACAGTGTTGAAACCAGATCTTTAATCCAGGATAGTTGCATCCACCTCCCACCTTTACAACCTGATCTGCATTTCAATATTATCTTTGAAATTTTCCTCTTCTTATAGATGGTCGCTTTCCAGTAGATTTCCTATCAAATATTCTGTATACATGTTTTGTCTCTCTTATCCAATCTACCTAGATTTCCCTAGACTAGCACTGGATGATCTCTATAGACTATTATATTCGTCGCTATGAAATATACCTAAAATATTACATGATTTCATCCTCCTTAGGCCCATAATTTGCTTAAACACATCCTTGACTTAAAACGTGACATTTACGTTCTTCCATCAAAATAACAGACATTAAGAAACATGATCAGTGACCGATTCGCTGCCTAATAGCATCTGAAACAAGATAGAGATGGATTCCAGTGCCTTTTAGATCATTTCTTTCTTCCTTAACCTTTCATATACCTTACCGTGTCGAGGTAAGCAAATTTTATTAGTTCAATTAGACGTATTCCATATCGGTACAGAGCAGAGGGTCAATTTGAATTTTGTTGTGTCAAGAGAATGCTGAGACTTTCAGTTTGACTAGAAATGAACCGTGACACTAATGTAGGGGAAATTTATAAACCTGAAATGACGATATCATCGCTTTTGCATTTATAATACAGTAAAATTAAACAACAAAACACTAACTTATTCGCCTCCTATAGGCCTTTGTAATCATAAAAGCATAATAACAGTAATAATAATGATATTGAAAGCGTCGTCAAACAACTTACAAAAATATCAATAATAGTTATTTTTTTTTATTGCTAGTGGGGTGGGACTAAGTCTCTTGTACTGAGGCCACTTCTGGCCTATTGTACCAGCCTCAGATGATAGGTGGGGGGTGATTGTGGAGCAATTGGTGGAATGAAGATTGGCAGGGGAAACCGAAGTACTCGGAGAAAACCTGCTCCAGCGCCCCTTTGTCCACCACAAATCCCACTTGACCAGACCCGGGATCGAACCGGAGACCCCTCGGTGGGAAACCAGCGACTAACCGCTTGAGCTATGGCGCGGCCCAAGTAAGTAAGTGTTACAGCATGTCTCTTGTCTAAACCTAAGTCTTTACCAAGACCGCTTCCGTGGTTTTATCTCACGTGTCCTCATTTATAACATTTCCTCCCTGACGTAATAATTTTAATATTCTTCGTTACACTATACATCATCACTTCAGATCAGAAAGACGGACTGTGTACAAATTTTACATTATTTACTGTAATGTACCTTCANGAACCCCAAATCCTACAGGATGGCATTCCTTACATGATAACGAAGTATACAATTATAAAAATATTAAAACTTCACTTAGAATATTTATATTACAGTTCCAAGAACAATGCGACCACTTTATTCCTTAGAATTTTAACTTTTTAAAACATGTTTCGGCCCCAACCGGCCATCATCAGGGACTTCAATTCGCCAAAACTGTTAAAGCAAGTGTTACGTAACTTCGAACAATGCCAAGAGTAACCTTGAACGCGCAGAAGAGAAATTTCAGACAAGGGGGTG
>NW_019721768.1:292869-327436 GCF_002891405.2 Cryptotermes secundus | reverse complement strand
AATAAAAATAATGATAATAATAGTTTTATTAGTTGAGTATAAGATATAAGATAATAATCATAATAATAATCGTAATAATAATTTTATGAATTATGGTTCCTACAGAATCTGTCGTAATATAGGTTACAAAACTTTCCCCGGATGTGTTCTAGTTTATTTGAGTCGGGCAATAAAAATAACTAAGTAATAATAATAATTTATGTTGCCTAGATGTCTTTCTCTATGCGCCTAAAGGAAAATGTTTCAAATAAATAACAACGTACCATGAAAGTGAGGAGGATGAAATGTAGCACGACAGATTTCAGCATCTTGAACTTCTGAGCAAAACTGTGGAAACCAGCGGAAAGAAGTGACGATCAGGCTCCGTGAGGATTCTTATATCATCACATCAAGAACCACAAAAAATAACGTCATACTAATGACCTAACTAAGGAAAAATGCCTGCAGAAGTGAGCCGGAAATGCGTTGTTTTGGATGTCATTTGTACATCCTCTGAAGACGATGTAGCCAATTTTCCATGACCACTTCAGACATCATCTCATCAATTAGGTTTAAACAGGCTTGTGGGATTGTGGTGAAGTACAAATATTTACCATGTCGAATTATCTTGTTCACACGAATATCGCACGGATATTCTCAAGGAAACCAACACCGTTAATTTATCTGAGAGAGGAAACATTTAGATCGTAGTAGATTCTCGTGGAATAAGGTATGGAACGTAACGTACATAACGCACAGAAGGCAAAGCATGATGGGACCTCAATTGGTCTCAGTACGGAAAGTCCTTCCATTATAAGTACAGGACATGTAATTTCATGGCGATTACTCTTTCTGTATACAGAATAGGACGTAGAATACTCACATGTTGTTGCGTCCTGTTGTGTAAATCACAACAGATAATATTTATTATATTCCTGTCGACACAACAATACTCGTATTTCTAGGAGGTAGTAAGCTGTCTTGGACATGTTTTGAGGTCCGCTTTTTAGTTACAATTTCTATCAAGTACTGTCTTACTCTGCCCCTGTAACAAGCCGGGAAGGACCGTAGGGTTGTGAGACGTCGAGGTTCCAACATTTTGTTTACAAAATCGGCTCACAGATGGAGGTAAGTTTGTCAGGATTAAGCGCCGGCCGCATTTTACCCTCCAGGAAGATTCCTGGTACTTATTTCTGTTAGAGGCTGAGTCGACCCCAGGACCATAGTGCGGTCAATTGAAAAGATCCAATGATCTCATCGGGAATCGACCGCGACCTTCCGGGTTGTAGCATAGTGCCTCTAATGACTACGCTGCCGAATGCCCCCCTCCCCACTGGTGTGTCACACACTCTATGTACTACACACTGTACTATATATATAGTGGGTTGGTTTTTAATCTATTGGTTAACACTGTAGTTGTTTTGCTGAAGTTGTAGCTGCCTGACTTGATGAAGGTACACGCATATACTCATATGTGTCGAAATATATGTATCATCCTAGAGAGCAAACTCTAGCTGTTAGAAATAATTTTATGTTGACAGGAATGTAATGTTATCTATATTGTAGATTTTTTCTTGGGTTATTTAGCGATGGGTTGTCATTTGCACTGATTACACGTCGGAGGATAGTACGATAGTACAAAATGAACCGGGTAGGACGTGGAGGGAAGGGTGGTGCAATATCCCTGGGTCGTGAGATCTCAGTTAACATGACGTGACAAAGGGGATGTAACGCCGTGTAATCTGGTAGAAGTTTATCGATGTATTGGAGGAACGTACGAGTACTGCCTTTATCTTCATGCCAGAAAATTGAGGCAGCATGTTTCTCTGAAACATCGATAAAGTTCTACAAGTTACTGTTTTTAATTAGTTTCCAACTGTTGGAAAAAAGACAAGTAACGCAATACGATAGGCAACATAACAACAAGGAGAAATACACGCATGCGCACTAAGGGAACCATATATCAGCAACTGAACATCAACGCAAAAAGACATCAGTTTCCTCACGCACAAATTTTAATATCTGATGACTATTTCGGTCGAAATATGTCGTGAAAACTTTTAAAATGTCGCCATCTTCGTATTTGTGTGCACATTATGCCCGCCAACTTCTCTGAATGAATACTACAATTACAGTGACTGACCTCGTTGTTATGTGCTGAACGTTTCCTGTGTGTCATGTATCAGCCTGCGATAACTCAAATACGGTACGAGACAGTGTCCAGTCTACTGTAATACAATAACATCCGTAGGCAGACGGCGTGAGAACACAAGGAAAGTCACACGCATTGACACTGTCTACTTGTTAGCGCTAATGAACGGCAGAATATCACATACTAAGCAAACACGGCGCCAGCAGATTGCGCTGCTTGCTACCTGCTTCGCTCTTGTTTCTTACTCTTCAGAAGTTCGTTGACTTTAACGTATACCACGCGGCGATATATCTCAGAACCCACAAGTAGAACTCTTCAAGTATAGATTTCAACATATATATCTAGATAAACGAAGTTAGAAAGTTGAAGTTATCCCTTAACAGGCCATGAGGGCCCGTAGGGCTGTGAGAGGTTGAGGTTCCAATATCTTCTTGACAGTCGGCTAACAGATGACGGTGAGGTTGTCAGCCTTACGCGCCGGCCGCCCTTTACGCAAATGGTCTAGCTGGTATGTTGTAAAGATGCAAAGATCAAACGATACAATTCATGATCGGAACAAAGACATGTCCGAAAATACCCGCAGAGAGGTGGTGCCCCCCCCTCCAAACCGACAAATTTCTGTTTGCGGTTGGATGAAAAAAAGAAGTACAATTCTTTTTTAAATTTCTGTGTATGAAATTACAGATCCAAGTTAGCAAGACAATTAACAGTATTGGTATCACTATGAATTAGTAACATTAGCGCTGTGCTGACGACTGTTACACTGTCCGCTACTCCGGCGTGTGGTCGGCGGACGTAACAGAAGATGAGAAAGTTGCCAAGATTGCTGGCCATCTGATGCTCCGTAATTTCACCATTACTTTCATAATAGTTCCAGTATTTTGTTTCGTGTCCAACCACCGTAGCTATGACAACGTCCCTTCCTTGTTACCTAGCTTGCGTAACAATGTATAAATAATTTTAAATTTATGTCGGCCTATTATTTCGTCAGTTTATTTAAATTCCTTCAACAGTAAAGAAACGGATATCATGCCTGTCATATTGTGTTTTCCCAAGGTCATCCAAGCCTCTTACACGTAACCAAAACATATCTCACTGTGGCTGTCTTATTCTTCTTGTTCATTTCCTTCTTCTATTTCACGTCGTTATTCCTTTTCTGCTCTTCCGTCTTCCTATTCTTCTGCAATCAATCCTTCTTGCTTGGATTTATACCTCTTCGACATTTTTTTCTACTTCTAGAACCACGGGGACAATGTTACTTTCACCTTTGTCGCATTACGGTAGGTCGCACACTGGTATGCATCAAGACATGTAACAGTCGAGACACGATGTCTGCGACATGACGCAAAGAAAGGAGGACAGTTGAAACGAATGAGAGTATGAAAACCGTCGCACACCGGTCTGAGTCATGAAGCTGACGTCAGCTTCATGCTGACCAATCACGAATGAAGCCAGACTGCGTCTTTTGTCTCATATCTTGATGCAGTTGGTGTGCGGCTGCCCTTATTGTATTTGACTTATTTAACGATGCTGTTAGTAGCTCATGTTATACGAGTAGGCCTCTAACGTCGACTAGAGCCAAGGAGGAAACAGACACAATTAAATACAAATTATATGGAAAGAAATTTTGAGTAGGTTTTGAGGGACGTAGGGTAGCGGGTCTCCAGGCCAAAATTTGGACCCAAAACATCCTGAACAAGAAGCAGGAGTGCGACTATTTTCAGCTAGTCAAGAAATTTCTTGTCATTTATGGAACCCCACGAATGATCAAAACAGTCCGACACTGGACTCTGTATTGTCATCAGATGAATGCAGCCTACATTCCCATATGTTATTGTAACTTCTTTAAGATCATTTTCAGTATTACTCTCCCATCTATGTTCAGCTACTGCAAGGGTCTCTTTTTCTTCAACAACCAGCCTATGTACCTATGAACCGCGTGATCGAGACGTATGGGGGGAATATAGGACAAGCTCCTTGCAATCTGAACTTCAACAGCAGATGGAAGCCAGTGAGGGGTATGCTTTATATTCGTCCCAGAGAATGGTCCCCCGGTACCCATAAGATAGACTTGATGTGACCCTGTCGAGAATCGAATACCGGTAGTCCAGCCTGTAGCTAGACATCCCATCATATCCTTCAACACATTAAGCACTTAACGACGGCAACCGCGCCTGTGGCGGATGCTTTTAGGGGCGGCGGCTCTTTTGTGGCAGTCTGTCTGAGGAAACAGGTTTCATTACACCTTCAGGGCTTCAGGTCCACACAACTTGACGTTGTCAGTTCCTCTCCACAGCAGAGCCAGCATGGCTGCGTAAATATGGGCATGTCAAAAAGAAACGACCTTCGGGATAATATGGCTGAGTAACTGCAGCTTCAAACGGCCACACAGTTAACTTTCCATCAGAGGTAAAATTATAAAATTAGTATATTAAATAAAAACATGAATTTCAGTGATATTTGAAGATAAACTTATTTTAGTCTCACAATAAGTGAAGAACGGTCGCTACAAATTCGTGAGACTTTTCTAGTTTTTATACCAAAGGTGAGTTTACATGGTTATTTTAATGCCTGAATGGACCGTAACGGCTTAGTAGAAAGATTAAGATATTAAGAGGAAGTGATGGAATGGACAAGAAAGCGACTGGTATAAGAAACAGCAGAGATGTCCTGAAAAACATAAATTGCGATAAAATTTTCTGAGAGAGACTTTGTTCTTTCGAATGAAAAAATCATCTCGAACCTAGAAGCGTTCGTTTGAAGATTATTATAAAACACATTCTTGATAATCTGAAGGCGTTTCAATAGTGAAACTTGTTCCTTATGAACAATCTATTGAAGTATCATGTTTGTGGAATTCATGTTACGTTAAAGAAGTGTAGAGTTGCTTCAGTTATAAACATGTTACACGAAGGATGTGGTCATACTCCAAACAAGAATTACGGCCGCTAGAAATATTGATCCACGCCTTTTAGATCGGTTCTCTCACTTGTGCACAGTGGCTTCAGAACGGCAACACAAGACATCTCAAGCGGTGATAAGGTGTGATTATTGCTAGGACTATTATTGTACGCGGTGTAATACTATTTCGTGCACAGTAAGAACTACAAGGTGCAGAGACCTGCTCGACAAATACGTATTCAAGCGGATGGTTAAGAAATTCCCACCTTATTGATCCCAAAGATCATAGACGCCGCCACGAATTTCCTCTATTTCGGGGGGGGGGGCTTACTTTTAAGCCGCTTAAAGTTATTTCTATTGATCGCCACAGGGTATTCAAGACAGAAGTATATTTTTTAAACAAGTTTTAATTTACGGTGTATTTTCTTCTATTTTAAACCTTCTTCTCCAAATATCCATTGACAATTTTCCGAAAATATGTCAGACGTCAGCATCAAGCTCCAGCCGCTTTTATGCCGAAGAAATAGTCCGCGATACCTATTAGGTTAGGTGGGCCCCAAAGCTTGTGGCTAGGCGAAGAAATCATTGCCTATACCTGGATATCCAGTCTCTAACGCTATTTACTGATCTACACCGACTCATTCTCAAAATCGGAATATTCAAATGCCAATTTATATATATGTGTACTTAGAATACATCGGACTGGAGTTCGTGGCTTAAATTGGAGAAATATGAAACGTATTACAAAATTTTAGTCGAAAATTAGAAAGCAATATTCAATGTTCTGTGAAAGATATTGTCACTATGGTGATCATCTGGAGACGTACACAAAACACTCTCGCGAAACATGATATGTAATTACAACAAAAGGCAAGATGAAATTACCTGTTTGCTTAGCCCCAGGCCTTGAACGCATTGAAACTGAGCCGAATAATCAGCTTCACTCTACATCCATCATTAACGCCATGGTATCGAGTAGATTACACGGCCGACGCACGCCTTAAGGCCGCAATTAATAGCACGAACTTCCAGGACACTGTGACGAGAACAGCTACTGGTGTCATAGTTCTTAAGGCTCGTTTTCACACGACACAAAGTCGCGAGCGACATTTGTGTCATTACATCTAATGTCACCGTGAAAACTCAAAAGTCACGATGGCATGACATCTAGATAAATGTCGCGAATTTGTCACGGAATGAAACCAAGTTTGATTTCTGGTCAGGGTCAGATTTGAGTAGGAGCGAACGAGACGTTCGCCCCTTGGCCTCAACAGAATACATACATACATACATACATAGATACATAAATTCACAGATCCATTGTCCGGAAACCGGACCGGATATTGAATTCGTCAGCGAAATGACATTGCAAAATGCAATCTATTCTCAACAATTAAAATATTCAAGAATTATAAAATAAAAAATACAATAATAAAATAAAAATCAGTCATATAACAAATCTAGATAATACATAATCTTGGAAAGACAACAATAATGTATTATGCTTGCCTGTATGCCATGTATTCATCTACCGAATAAAATGCATTAAAATAAGATAATCTTTTAGCCTTTGTTTAAAAGTATTAATATTGTCTTTCAAAGAATATATATATTATGGCAAGTTATTAAATATTCTAATGGATAAAAATGAATGGAAGATAATCTCACAAAGGAAACATGTAGTTTATTATGCCACCTAGTACTTAATTAAATATAAATATAATCCACAGGTTTTTATTGAGATACTTGCTCCTCTAAAATCACGAAGACTTGTTTGCATTTTTAGTTATTATATAAAACATGAACAAAGAAAAGGAACTGTCATAATGTAAATTTGTTGTTACTGATAGGGTCCCCTGATTTTATTGTTCTTGGGGCCCCCACAACTGTAAATCCACCTCTGATTCTGATGGCATATGTCATGACTTGGTCGCCTGAAAACTAGGATGGTGCAATGCCATGACATCATGGCAGTGCAGTTCAAGCACAGTAGTTTTTAGACGTTTGGTTTTGCCCCTGCTTCGTTGATACAATCTTTAGAGGAATATGAAAAGTATATATGTATGTGGTACAAAGTCCCCCTGAGTTTAAAGAAGGGCTAGTAAGGAATAAAGCTGAGAAAGTCCCTTTAAAAATACGAAATATCGGCAAATTTCAAACGTTATGTAAGAATCAGAAGCATCTGGGGGCCCCACAATGCTCAAATCAGGAAAATGAAGGCTCCTGTAAAAACTGGTGCGCCTGCCAGCAAAGGCTATAAACTGGCTTAAGGCTGTTGACATATTTTTAGAGACAACTAATGTGATGCCATCAGAACCAAACCTGGTATATGCCTTTTAATGAAATTAGAATTCTTTAAACATATTTAAAAAATTATTATTTGTTCAAAACACTTTATTAAATTATCATTATTTGTCAGTTGTACACACAAAACATTATAGGAATATTATATATATTTAATATTCTTATTTATAATTTTTAATTCTCCGACAAGCTGGAGTCGCTCAGTCGGTATAGTTCACTTGTGGACTAAAACGACGGAGTTTGTTTGTTATTTATAATTGTTGACCAGAATGTATATACTGTCATTCTGTCTTTCCACACTACTGCTCCTTCCCAGCAAGGTAATTAGGTAACCTGTTCCTCTTCTCATGCGCTTCATTTCTTCAATGGAAATTTTTCTGTTGAAGCCATATTTCTCATAACACCAGGTGTGGGGTAATTTTCCTATAATCCATGAACTATCTTATTAGATTCATAGAAAAATTCTTTGTAATTACTTCCTTAATGAACACAATAACTGTTGTGATGTAGAGGTTACCTCCTGCTATGTATAAAGTGTATTCAGCTCAACTCCGGTTGGAACTGGCAATTCTGAAATAATTTCTTCCAATTGAATAAACATAAAGTATTTCTAAAAGTTGGTGACATGGTTTGGTATCATGCTGTATGGATTTCCCTGGATATTATCTGATGTCTATAGCTGAGACTATCACTGTGTTTTTAAGGTGGGCTGTGTCTCCATATGTAAGCCAGTTTGCAAAAAAATTACTATAATAATATTGTAGAATGGACACTAGACATATTCATAACAAACTTTATTTCAAAATTGAGGTTCTCACGGCAGCGAGTATTAAGATTGTATTTTCTGAAATGTGACGTAATTTAGTTTGGTACATAGATGCCGAGAAATAATTATTCCTCTACTCTACAGATCAAGGCAGTACCTTCTTCTAAAATATTAATATTTCTTAACTACATCATTTTACAGCCCAGAAGACTATAATATTGAACTGTAGGCTTATTTGTTCAATAGCAGAATATCATATTTTTTAAAGTGTCTAGATATGATTAAAATCATCAAGTATAAATTATTTAATATCCTAAATTTACTGATATTTTACTGATGCTGCATTTTGGTATTGCCTTCTCTAACACACAAAATGAAAATATTGATACTGATGTCTGTTATTTGCAGGATCTATCCAAAACTTGATATCAAACTGCAAGATGGTGGATTCAGAAGATTCACTTAATGCACCTACACCAGAATTGATCCCTCTACACCACCCTGGAGAAAAGAGCACAAGTTCTGAGTTCAGATATTTAAGGGGACAAAATTTACTGGTAGGCTTACATGATCCCTGTTGCCAACAGAGATTCAAAACTTATTTTAAACACTGTGGATATGTGAGACACTTCAAAATCAAAACTGAATGACACAAGAAATAATTGAAAGAAGTAAAGAATGGAAATACAAGATTATCTCTATTTTAGAAAATTTATTAAACCTTTTATGTGGAAATAAAGCACAGGGTAAAATTTGGCATTATTTAACAAATTACATGCAGTGTTGAAAAGCTTCACAATCTGCACTCTTCAAGTTGCTATTAGACCAAGAAGGATGAGATTGGCAGGGCATGTAGCATGCATGTGGCCACTCAATACATACAAAATCTCAGCCAGAACCTTCAAGGGATGAAATCAGTTGAGAGACCTAGGCATAGAACAAACAATCTTAGAGAAATAGGGCATGAGGGTGTGGGCTGGATTGAACTGCATCAGCTTAAAATCCAGAGATGAGTTACTGAGAACAAGGTATTGAGCCTTCAGATTAAAAAAAAAAAACATGAGAAATGTTACTAGCAAAGTAACTATTAACTTCTGCCATAGCTCAGACAATTGTTTTTGACTTCTCATTGTGGAGGCCCAGATTCAATCCCAGGACAGTCAATGTGGGATTTATGGTGAATAAAATGGCACTGGGGGAGCATTTTTTCCAAGAATTTCCATTTGGCCCTGTAAATTATCATTCCACCAATGCTCCATTAGCTCAGCTGTTATGTAGGCTGATAAAATTGGCAGTTTGTGGAAGCAGTACTATCTGACACAGCATCATCCCACTCATCCCACTCCAAGAATAAAAAGAAACTATAAACTTTTCTGGGAAGATCATGTACCATAGGGCCAAGCAGAGTGTTGATAAAAATATCTTTGGTTTAGACAGGAGTTATAGCACTTATCTTGTTCCTTGTGTGTCCACAGTTTCATTCCCTAAGAGGGGGAGACTGGCTGCTGTTATGTGTTGGAACATGCTTTGCATTTATTCATGGTATCTGCTTTCCCCTCATCACTCTGATACTGGGACATATGACTGACATCCTGCTCTCACAAGCTGAACAGGTCTGTATGGATGGAGCAACTGATTTTCTTGCTGTGCCACATATGCAACCGTTCACTGTTAAGAAGATTACTGTTTTCTGGGACGAGACCTATTTGAGAGTTGCAGGCATTCTTGGTGAACATGCTGCCTCCAAAATATTGAATATGTACCGGACTACATAGTGTCATATCCCAGAAGATAATGATCTTCATAACTAGTACTTGAAGAACTGTTGTCTCACCTCTACTGTTCTCTCATGACCATCTCATCAACAAACTACAACCCTGGCAGTTTTACACACCTAACACTATTAACCAGAATAGCTGAACAGTGACTGGCTATAGGCTGGACAACTGATATTTTAATCCCAGTGTGGGTAGAGATTTCTTTCTTCACCACTCCATCCAGCTCCCTACCCAACAGGCACTTGAAGTAAAACTGCCAGGTCACAAAATGTACTCCCTATTGCTAAAGTTAATAATGCTATGTTTACCTCTACTCTCTCACATCTTCATGACACAATGCTTAGGAACACAGGCAACTTTACTTTTAATAAACTATTAATGTACACTTTAATGAAATAAAATTTTGTTTCAGAGATGTAACAGTTCCAACTCTTCTCTCAGTTACCTCTCACAATATGATGAGGAAACAGACAGCTATGAAGAACTGTCTATAGAAAACTTACTGCAGAACACATCATCTGGATTTGTCAACCCACAACAACTTCTAGATATCTTCAGGTAGCTTATGAAAATATGCATGAAATTTGTAATCTATGATATGAACCATTTCGATCATTAATAAAACAGAAATTCCACTGTGGATACTGCAAAAGTTCTAAAAATATTCAGGCACTGTGAAAACTTGTATAAATAAAATGAAGTTTGGTGGTAAAAGGACCCTTAATTAAAAGTTTCCTTTGAATAGCTTGAAATATTTCTGAGACATGAGGTCCTCACAGTAGTGAGTACCGGCATTAGAATTTTGGGATGTAATACCATGCAAATTGGTGGTTTGGTACTAATGTTTTAGAGGAATCTGATGCCTGAGTTACCTGCTCACTAGTCACTTAATTAGATTCCCACTGTGCCTCAGTTTTCTTGTCATGGTGGTGGATGAGACATTTTCATTACATGTTCTGAAAGCCTCAGGATACAGTGAATTTAAACAGTACAGCAAAATTATGGTTAGACTCTGACAAAAACCATAATGATCTGCTTTAAAATTGGTAACATTTCCAAAAAACTTGATAATTCATCACAGGACTATAGTGAGACCTTTACAGAAGTTACTGCTTTAGAAATGCCCCTTTTGGTGTTCTTATATGCTCAAGTCCCATTTACACATAGTTAACATTATTCCTTCCTTTGCAGGAAATTTACCTTTTTTAGTTTAGTCCTACTGAGAAATATGATAATTAGATATTTGATCTGAAAGGATGACATTAATTTCTTTTGTGGTGGGACATGTTAAACATTTTACTGTTGGACATGGATGAACATATCTGAGTATTTTATAATAATTTTCCATGGACAGTGAACATACACAATTCACTCATATTTTAAATGCCAGCTATAATAAGTTTCTCTTAAACTGTAACATTTCCACGCAAAATACAGCTACAAATAAGACAAATGTTGTCACATTATTATGTCTGTTGCAGTTCTGAGCCTGGCTCCATATCACAGGAAGAATTTGAAGATCTGCTGTCATTACTGTCTGCTATTCTAGGCATCACTGTTCTTGTAGCAGCTTTCCTGCAGGTGAAGTTTTACACTGTCAATTTCATTGCAGTTTGTCAGAATGATAATGTACATGAGTTTACTGCCTCTCTGGATTTTAAGCTGTAGACTTAATCTCTACAGACTAGACAGATGCATTTAGTTTTTTAGAATTTCAGCTTTCAGAAACAAACTGTGAAGAATGTTGAAAGTTTTCCATTTATTTGGAAAATGCCATCTTCAGAAACAATAACTTGGGGGATTTTAGTAGCTCTTATATATATATACGAGTATATCTGGCAGTAGAAAGTGAAGATATAATTGGATGGAACCAAATAGCCAGGTGATAAACAGGAGATGACCACACCTTTGAGAAAAGATGATTGAAAGATTTTTGAGAACCATAATTGGTCATGAAGACAGACAATGTAACATGTTTGCTGAAACAGAAAGCTTTGTTTCAGGTGGTTTATTCTCAATGTCATATATTAAATTTCTGCTGCAAAAGCCTGGGGGAAAGATTTTGGCATCATAACTTTACACTATAACTCACTGTCCCTTCCATTAGTCATCAGTTGTCACCTTATTTGCAGTGACTTATTGTCTTGTTTCTAGCAGGAATTACATCATTTCAAGTAATATACATTGTAAATAGTTAATAAGAACTGCGCATTTAGAAATCAGACTAGATAACATTCACAAATTTCTGAATATATATTTTTGAAGAGGACATCTGCTAATATCATTCAAGAGTTAGAGGCAGTTTTTCATATACAAAGTTACTGCAAAGGAAATTATTTTAAGCAAGAACCCTTTTAATGGGTTTTACTATATTTAATAAAATATATCTAAAACTTTAATTAGACAAACACGCAATGTGGTACTTCTGTTTGGCTAATATTATCCAAATATATCAAGCCATTGCTATCTGGTGTTAAGTATACTTAGAGATTTTTATTCTTAGCAGCTTAACCTGTAGGTTAGTTTCTGGGCTAACCAGATGCACATGGTAACCATCTGTTCTCATTAACGTTCCTTCTAATTTGATTTCTAATTGCAGCCATTTTGCTGGGAATTGTGTAGCAGTCGACAGCTGCATTGTTTGCTACAAGATCTATTCTGCCAGCTTCTTTGGCAAAATATGGCCTGGTATGACTGTCACAAAGATAAGGATCTTGCTTCACAGCTCATCAGGTATGGTTCATGATTGTAATTTATTTACAAACACATCTTCCAAGTTATGCAAATTTTGCTGTAAGCAATTTCAATTTATAGGAATTTTGCTTTAGTGTGATTTCATGTGATTTCTATTTTAAAATTAGACAAATTTTTTAGTCAGAAACTTCCATTTATAACATTGCTACTATGAAAAATAAAAATTTGATTTATGGAATCATTGCTGTCAACACAACAGCCACACACATCAATAAACACCTCTTCTTCAAATCAGGTGAAATGAGATATAGCTCCATCCCACTTATCTTAAGGAAAACATTATATCACCTTATGAGCTGCGATAACATAGTTGGTATAGTGACTGGCTATGGGCTGGACAACAGAGGGGTTGGAGTTCGAATCCCGGTAGGGTCAAGAATATTCTCCTCTCCAGACCAGCTGTGGGGTCTACCCAACGTCCTATCCCTTGGGGTAAAGTGTCCGAGGCGTGAAGCTGACCACTCACATCCGGGTAGTGCCGAGGTCAAGAAAATATGGTTCTGTACATCAACTCTCCCATATGCCTTTATGGTGTAGTGCTTAATTAGCTAAGCACATGACAACTTTATTATATCACCTTACTACTTTAAATTACAGCCAAAGTCAATCTGGCAGTATTGCAGTTTCCTGTCACAGACATTTTCTCTCTTCCATATGATTTTCAAACCATTACGGAAGGTAAGTTAATAAAACAGTGCAGTCACATGCCATTCACTCTTACTTTCTGCAGAGTACACCTTGCTAGTTCACTGTCTTCATCAGTAAGCTTAATAAAACGAAATGTTTAATGAAAATCAGAGTAGCTATGTGACGACACATACACACAAGACAGGCATTCTTTTCTTTAATTGTTTAATCATTTGTTCACCTGTTAAAATTCATTCAACCACTCCACTAATCTGGGTGCACCCAGTAGTTTAGTTGGTTAAAGCACTATGCTACAAGCTAGAAGGTCATGGGTTCGATTCCTGAGGAGGTCACTGGATTTTTCGATTGACCTAATACTTCCAGCTGCGCTATGGCCCGGGGGTCGACTCAACCTCTAACAGAAATGAGTACTAGGAATCTTCTTGGGGGTAAAGGGCAGCCAACAACCTGAGCTGATTTGTATAGAGAAAATGTGGGAGCCTCAGCATTTCACAACCTTATGGACCTCCGTGGCCTGTTACAGGGATAACTTTACCTTTTATTGTACTAAATTTGAAATTAAAAAGACATCCTGCTTCTGTTTCTCTCCCCTTTCAAGACCTTTAATGTACATCTAAGATAATTTAGTAACCAAACTTAAGAAAAATAACTTTATTTTTCACTTCAAGAATTTTAATAAACATTTTAATGAAAATGAAAATTATTTTCTAAATATAGGTGGGCATTTGTTTTGTGTTATACACTTATGGAGACAATATCGTTCATAAATTCGTGCAACTGGGAGGACACAGCTGGCGTGGTCACTCTTACTTTCCTCTCACAGAGCTAAAGAATATCATTAAAAACTTTACGTAGGCCAGTAATGAGTATGCAAGCACAAAAAAATTATGTAGTTCGATCACGTTCATGTTGAGTAACATATGGGTACTGTACTTCCAGCCATGTGGATCAGATTCATCACGGGACTGGTGCCAGAGCAGGGATGTTACTACAATACTCTGCTACATGTGCATCAGGTTTCATCATTGCTTTCATTGTCAACTGGCGCCTAACTATCTTCATACTTCCATTGTTTTTTCAGTGTTTAGTGGCTCCACATCTTCTGGACAAGGTACGTATCATGAACTGCTTATGGGTTATGACAAGACAGACCACTCTCCTAATCTTCCTTTTTATAACTATTTTTTTATTGCTAGTGGGGTGGTACCAAGTCCCTTGTACTGAAGCCACTTCTGGCCTACTGTACCATTGAACTTACTTACTTACTTACTTACTCACTCATGGCGCTGAGCCCTTCTGGAGGAGCCGCCAAATCTGCAGCTACTCAAGAATTTCCCAGCATTTTATGGAACCCGAAGGTTCATTATCGTGTTCACAAGAGACCTCCACTGGTCCCTATCCTGAGCCAGAATAATCCAATCAATACCATCCAAGCCTATCTCTCTAAGATCCGTTTTAATATTGTCCATCCACCTATGCCTTGGTCTTCCCAGTGGTCTCTTTCCTTCTGGCTTTCTCACCAATATCCTATAGGCATTCCTCATCTCCCCCATTCGTGCTACATTCATATAACTTACTAACTTATTTAAATGCAAATATAAAACAAGTTTGAGGACATTGTACTGAAAAGGATATTTGAACTACAGAGGAGGAAATATCAGAAGGATTGAGAACAATTTATAATTAGGAACTTCCAAATTTATACTATTCATAAATCTTATTACAGTAAAATTAAAATGGATGACATGGTCAGAAAATATACAGTAGCATGCATGAATTGAGAAGTCCATACAGATTTTAGTTGGAAACCCCCTACTCAGAAGACCTAGGTACATACAGAAGATAATATTAATACGATCTTAAAGATATAATACATGAGGATCTGGAATAGATACTGCTCAGGATAGGAATCAGGAGCAAATTCTTGTAAATATGATAGTGAACTTTTTAGCTTCGAAGGCAGGGAATTTCTTGACTATAACATCAAGGAGGACTCTGCTCCACAGAGGTAGTTAATGAAAAATGCTTCCATGATCTTGTATTATATGTTTCATAGCTGTACAGTATAAAAACCCACAAAGCCTTACAACTGGAACCAGAAATCAGCTGTACCTTGTATGACACACAGCAGAGGTCAGAAACGTGTCAATAATGGGCACCATGGCACCTGCTAGGAACTTCAAAACTTTTATACAGAATCATTTTTCATTAATTAATTTTAAGACTGTATGTCAGATTACAAATATCTGAGCCCTTTGAAGGGAACAAGCACTTGCCCTACACACCCAGTTCCTGTGCACTGCAGATGAATATGTAGTTTGACATGCCAGTGTTCACAGTTACAGTGCACTTGGCTTTGTTCACATTGTCACGTGTATTAGTGACTATAGACAGGGTTTGGATTGGTGAATAGATTTACTGACCACTTATAGGTCATAACTACAAATAATTATAATATTATTGCTGGTCTCCACTCTAGAAATCACTTCACATTAAGTCTTCTCAATCATTTCCACTAGTCACTACTTGGTAACAGTTCTCCACAATGGCAATTTCTCTGCAATGTCTTCACTAGACATTGCCTGGTAAGAATCTTAGCAATGGAGATTTTTCCGCTTCCGTTGTCCGCTGGTGTTCTGTTTGCTTTCACTAGTTGTTTCCTGGTAATGAGTCTTAACAATTGAGAATTTTCAGCTTCTGTGCTTATGTCATTACTGTCTGGCGAATATCCCACCTGTTCTCAGCCTCAATTGCAGAACTCAACTCACTGCTCCAAACTGTCCTGGTTATAACTTCTTGGCATGGACCACATAGAAAACACTGTTCTTCTATTGTTGCGTTTGTGTCCATTGCCTCAAGAGTTTACTGAGTTGTTACCCAGAAATGGAGAGTGTAACCCTGTTTATTAAGAATCTGCTCTCCTAGCAATGTGCGCTGTTTTGTGACTGTTATCCAGCAAGAAGTCTACATGCCACAATATTTACAGTGTCTTCAGGATGTATGCAGAAGGAAGCAGCATGTCTCTCACAAGGTTAATAACAATAACAACGTACTCGCAATGGTTGGATTCTGAGCCAGATTTGTTGCTTTTTGACATAAAAATGGCTCTTCTCCTAAGTTTGTTTCCTATCACCATATGATACATGAAGATGCAATGAAAATAGTAGTTTCTATTCCTGTTTTCCCTACCACATATTTCGGCAATGATGACTGTTCTTCACTTCAGGTTTACTTGCATTTGACATCAAAAAGATATCATGAAGCTGGTCAGATAGCAGAAGAAATTCTGTCAAATTTCCAACCTGGTGATGACACAGATGGAACAGCAGTGGAGCTTAACTGGTAAATATAATATGAAGTTTAAATGTTCAGTTTAAGTAAAGCAAATATGCCCACAAGATATAATAATTTTGCACAACATAAGTCTGAAAAAGATTTCTCAAACCATAATTTGCATTGATTTAACAAGGAGGGATTTTCCATTTACACAGTCATCTCATAACATCTTGTCTGCCACTACATAACCTCAGAAGCTGACATAATGTCACAAAATAATGAAACACAATGGAATTCCCATTTAATGCTTCATGATCTAAGATTTTCTTTTAATTTAAGTTCCAATTATAGTGAATTCAGTTCATTAAATGATGTTAAATTTCCTCTTCTTAAGATTCTCCTCAGTTTAGCGTTCAAATCCATTCCCTCCCAAACGAACTTCAAATGTGGGTTTTGCTGTTTATTCATATCAACATTCAATTATGTCTTCAGTTACAAAGAAGCAATTCAGCAAAGTCAGAAGGCCACTTTGAAGAGATACTACAGTATTATCAGTGGCATGTTGGTTGTGTACCTGGTAGCAAATGCTGTATTGGCTGTAGCTCTGTGGCAAAATTGGAAACTGATAGAAATGGGGTGCCTAGCACCTGGAGCAGTGGCCACAGTAAGTACAGCATACAGTGCATTTACCATCAGAAGTCTCTGATTACAACATTATCACTCATTTTCACATTATTCTTTGTTAGTATGCTTATAAGTATTGAGAGGACATTAGAAATGCAGTGTACAGATATGCAGGGCTATATTAGAGTAAGAAAAGGTCATTTTGGCCCATTCATTAATACCTCATATAAGGCATACTTACAAAGAGTACAGTAAAATCTCCTTTAGTCAGTATGAAAACATCTAGAATTCTCACGCAAAGAGCAAAAGTTTCGAAAATTTACCATTTTTATAGTTATTTAAAAAATAAATTTTCAGCATGCAAATGTTCACTTGCCAGGCAATAGTTCTCCAAGCCACCACTAGCAGGGCTGCATGTCATCATCATATAGGTGTCATTGTAGTCACAATGACTCATGATTGCAGGCTAGTTCAATTTGTGATCATGTTACAGTATATTGACCACCTCTGTGGTCTAGTGGTCAGAGTTCCTGGTTCGCTTGCGGACTAAAGCCATGGAGTTTTTTTTTTGTTTGTTTGTTTGTTACATTATATATAACATCTTACACCCATCAATCCCCTCTGTCACCTAAGAGGACTGCCATGCGAGAACTAAACCAAAATATGTTGTTTGTACCTAGAAACAGAAGACTGAATATGTAAAAGACTGGAAAAAGGTAAACATTGCATGAAAATTGGGGTTTCATAGTTTTCCTCATAAAATTACTATATCCAATTCCCCATTCATGCCAGATAATGGAGTGTTCACTGTACTATAATCACCTAATAACACATCACATAATCACAATATTTACAGTGTGAATTAATATATCCAGAGCTAGACATGAGGAAGTTATGTAGGACCAACTCCAGATCTGGCTGTGGCTATTTACACCTTCAGAGCACAAATAGAAGTTTGGGATATCCTATCTGAATAAAATATTAATAATGTACTTTCTTGTATTTCAGTACATATACAATGAGGGCTAATTAACAATTTTATAAACACAGACTATTCCTCATAAGCAGGGCCCGGATTTTGATGACCTGAAAATATTTAAAAAATGACCTATAAAATCCAGAAAAATGACATAAAATATGACCCAAAAATGTAATATGCAGGGCCCAGATTTTGACGACCTGAAAATATTTAAAAAAATGATTGAAAAAATCCATAAAAATGACCTAAAGGAGAAAAGAAGGAACATTTCACTTCCATGTTATTCACATTTCAGAGAACATATGAAGAAAAATTCCCTAAAATGGCCAAAAATTTACCAAAAAATTACCCCCAAAATGAAAAAATTACCTTAAACCTAAAAATGTAAAAAATTACAAAAAATTACCTATAAAATTTACATTTCTGTAACCAGCAGCTCATATCTGAGATTTATATATTTAAGAGCATCACATAGGATACAAGGAAAAAAAGATGACATGTCATCAATATCCGGGCCCTGCTCATAACGCTCTCAGGGTCCTTGTTACGTCATCCAGCCACCAAGTAAAATATAATTACCCACTAATATATTTAATTCATTACAAATATTTGAAAGAGTGGCAGTGGTATGGGACCATTACTTATGATTTCTAAAACAACCAATTAAAAGGTAAATTTGTTGCTCTGCTTAATTATGCATCATGCCATGAAGAAATGGGAGAATGCAAGTATAGCTGTATGCATTCTTAAGCTTGGCACTAGATGGAAGTTTGCAGTCAGCTTCACACTCTGGCCACTTTACTTGCAAGGAAGTATGACAGGAAGCTGGGTCAGCCACATCACCAGTCTAGACACCATGGAGAAGAGAAAATATCTTGCTCCTACTGGGTACTAAGCATGATTCCTTGAACATCTCGCCCATAGCCTAGTCACCATACTGACTGTTAGCTCATAACTAATGCAACAGATTTTCTTTCTATTAAGAAGTGTACTAACAATTATGGATACAAAATCTTTAGAAACTCTGGTGAGATACAGACAACAGAACCTCATGTAATTCATCCACACTAGTAAATTTTTCATTATATTTCACTTTCACTTATAATTTATGATTCTCAAAATTCTTACTTGCACTATTTGGAACAAGTTATTTTTCTTCATTTCAGAGCATCTGTTCATTCATAAATTTAATACAATTTAATACTGATTTGTAAAATCAATATTAGCTATTCACCATAACAAAACAGAAAAATAAAACTAAAGCTTTTGAAATGTACCAAACTGATCACATGATATGATATGGAGAAAGGGAGTTGTTTACTAAGCAGGTTTAGGTTAATGTAAGAAAGGGAATATTTCTCATTAAAGGAACATTTACTATGTTAGCCTCTATGAGTATACTGTGAAGTGCTAAACCCCATGCCTGATTTTCTTCATTCATTCTTGTTGCCATGAAATGTTTCAGTTTTCCTTAGTCTCTACAGGACATACCAGGATAACATTTTAAAGTATATTATAACTTCCTACCTCATTCCAACTTATTTCAACATCCCCCATCTAACTCTATGTAACCTTATACAACTGATATATAACTGAAAGCTTGAGAAAAAGATTGTTGTGTTGATAACTGTGACTGTTTGAAGATGTCCTTTCCATTTCTAGCATTTATGTCACAAGTTCCTAATGATATCTTTAACTTTAATGGCTGCAGGTGTTTTTCAGTGTGATTGGCGGAATGTTATCAATAAACAAGATCCTGCCACTTGGTGCTGCTGTAATGTCAGCCACTCAGTCTGCTGCTGCTCTCACAGTTATCATTGACAATGCTTCTGCAGAAAAGGGAACAGAACTTACCAATAAAACTGAAATCACTGGGAAAGTACAATTCAAAGATGTCAGTTTCAGTTATCCACTTGATTCTAAGAAACAGGTACAGTGTAACAATTCATTCCTTTATTTAAATTACTTAAATATAAGATTGGAAAGTGTAGAACACAAAATTAACAATGGCATTCTTTGAAGTAAATTAAGCTGCCTTAAAAGTAGGAATAACAAAATGCACATTACTGGAACTCTCATATATTGAATTTCAACAAAACCTGTGGGAGGGTTTTTGGGATATATGGAAAGTTCCATTTATGGCCTCATGCAGTCTGGGCCTTATTATGGATCAATATGGCTGAAAACTGCGCTTACTTGACAATTATTGGTGGAAGTTTACCACATTAAATTTCAACTAAAATCTGTGGAACAATTTACTGGATGTGAACTAGGCTTAATTATGGATCAATATAACATGCCCACTTTTGGTGAGAATTCCCAGTATTTAATATTAAAAAAATTCTGTCTAACAGTTTAGATGTTGATACCAGGTCATGTATAGACCAATGAGGAAACATGACCTCCAACATACAGCATTTTTTTCTTTGTAAACAATGTATCCAAAATTACTGGACATAATGTAATTAATTCTTTTCAAAAACAGAAGTAAGAGTTAAAAATATCTTTGTTAAATAATAAACTCTATGAACAACCTTTATGAGAGTTACATGTTCAGAATATATTCATTTCTACAAGCTATATAAACTGTGCATTTGGGGAACAATTGCACAATCTGGGCATGGACATGATGTTAAATCTGTAACAAAGTTAAGTGGGAATACACATAAATTGACACTAGTGGAGGGAAACAGATTTCACTCCATTGACACTTCTGAGAGACTGCCATTAAGTACAGATTATATGAGTTTCTTTGGGGACACAGATTCATGCAAAAGAGTAAGACACTCCTCTTTATAAAGTCATGCTTATCCATACTGCATACATTTGTTTCATAGTGGTGCTGTCTGGAAAACTGCAAAATTAAAAACTAAGATAACAACATAGAAAGAAAATCTAATTACTTATCATACTTGTAGTATACACTTCTTATTTATGGAGTCAAAACACATAAGTTAACTGGAAGACAATGCNTTCTGTATCCAAAGGTACTAACCTGCTTAGGATTTATAGAATGTAAATAAATTAAATTCAATTCAATAAATGGAATCAAAACACATAAGTTAACTGGAAGACAATGGAATATATGGGTAAGAACAGAGTTGCAGAAAGGTGGTGAAAATGTACCTGCTACTGTGAAAAAGCTGACATTTTCAAATGCAGCAGGATGCTGGGATCTACAATAAGAAGGAAATATGAAGAAAATGCAGCTCAAGGTCCTATTATAGAGAGAAAGCATGACTAATTAAGCTAACTACACTGAATAGTTCTCGAAAAACTAACAGTTGCTCAACTAGTTAAGAAATTCTTAGTAGAAGAAGGACAGAGATTCATTACTGTCAACACAACAGCCCAAGAGCATGAACAACAGGTTCCCTCAAAATTATTTTTAAATGTACAGGTGAATGTCATAAACTGTAAAGAAATTAATACAAGATGTAACAAATTTTTCATTTCAGATGTTGCACAATGTGAACTTTGAAATTGGGGAAGGTCAAAGTGTTGCATTTATGGATGTCAGTGGAAGAATTCCAACTACTGTGATGGATTTGTTGTTAGGGTTTTACAAACCTACAGCAGGGGAGGTACTGTGCTTTCATAATTAAGATAATTAATAACAGATTTTTCTAAAATAATACTTTTCTAACATTCTGATAATATAAAAGAAATATTTATGACCCACAGCTCAAGAGAAGATATAATATGCAACTGCAGAGATGTAAGTTTGTATAACATTTACAGGCCATGCAATCCCAGAACTTTGGTGGACCTCTTTCAAAGGACCATAAACAAGAGTCAATATAGAAACAGATGGCAGGAGAACATTAGTATTTTGTTCAAGGTACAGAACTTGTCAATAAAGAGGTCACAGGAGCATAGCTAGAAACAGGGCTAGACAGTGTCTGCTTAGGTCCAGAGCACCTCTTTTTGAATAGGCTATTTCTAATGCCTTAAGATGTCATAACTATCATTCCCAATAGTATATGCAGGAACTTCATGAGCCTACATTGTAACAATTTCCTTTTAATCAGCGTTGGTCATTCCCCCAGGCTTTTCTACAGTCAGCCAGGGTGCTGTCTATCCTAACTGAAGATTTGTTTTCTGAGTTCCTCCAGGTGAATGAAAATATAGCAACTTCAAGGACAGTATGATTTCTCCCCCATTTGTTTATAGTCCACAGAACAAAAGCATCCTCACATAAATTTATGATACAGTTGGTGATTATTGCCTATAGAAGTAATGTGCAATCTGAACCTTCCACTTGCTGACATTGTAGGTACTATTTGATGGAACCCTGGGCTGCCCTCGAAGTGTAATTGCTGTTATAAGTTTTGATCCAGAGCTCTACACTTGTCTGTCTGTACTTGATAACATTCAACTTGGTCAGAAGAATGTACAGTTCAGTCAAATGGTTCAAGTGGCAGTAAACGTTGGTGTCCATGGCTATATTCCAGGTCTTCCTCTGGTATGGCTTTTGCTACTTCTGCTAGTATTAACAATAGAGACTAGAAAGATTACAGACCTACATATTATAAACATAAAATAATTTAGTTCTATATATGTGAGTAGATGAGGTTATAACATGCAGATGATCACAGGCTTATAGAAATATCAATCAATGATAACATAGCATATTCTGTGAACTTCATAAAAGAGAAGATGCCAATAGACTAACAGTATTCACTACAAGAACCAGAGGCCATATGTGGTCCTAGATCTTATGTTCCCTTATTTAATGCTGTTACTGTGTTCATTAAAAACACTATCTGAAGCTATGTAGATTTCTTCTAATGCTAATTTAACTTATCAGAACATGTTGTATCATCTCATTTCCTGCAGGGATATGATACACTGGTTGGGGAGCAGTTTTCAGCAGACCTGAAACAACGCATGGCCTTGGCACGGGCTGCATTGCGTGATCCCAAGATATTCATAATTGATGACATCACATCAAATCATGTTATGGATACTCAGTACAACCGAATATTGATTGAAACTTTACGTGAAGTTATGGCAGGTCATACTAACATTATCTTGTCTCAAAAGCTTCCCATCATCCAGCATGCCAACATTATCCACGTATTACAGGTAATCAACATGAAGATTGCACCAATTATAAGAACATATAGTGATTGTTTGTGGCACAATAAACTACCCAAAAGCTTGGATATGAGTACAGGTAATGTGAGCAATAATCTTCTGAACTAACAATACAAAATTACCACTTTCCCCTGAACTATGGCATGTATATGTATAGGGTCTTGCTTTGATCTCAAGCAGTGTGAACAGCTTTGGCAGCCGATGCACTTATAAATCCACTAGTATTACTACTATCTGAAGCATGCTTTGTGCTTCCCTTAGGATAGTTATATAATAAATGAAAGGCCCCAGTTATTTTCATTGTTTATCTGTAAGAATGTAAGAAATGTATCCACCATTAACAGATTTCAAGGAAGTTAAGAAACGTTTCAAAAGCTGGTCTTACACGGGCTCAGAATAACCATGAGAAAAAAAAAATAGTAGAACTATGTTTAGTGTTCAATTGCAAAGATCCCAAATCAATAAGTTCAGTGATAAATTATCCCCGTTCATAGTTTTCCTCAGTTTAGTGTTCAAATCTACTGCTTCGCAAAAAAACCTTAAATAAGGGTTTCCCTATGGGTAAGTAGAGGTACAAATATAGCTTCACCATTCTTAACCTTAGCATTAGATAGACATGAGTGGTCAGCTTTATGCCTTGCCACTTTGACCCTGGGGAAACAGTCCCTGGTACCTACTGTATAGGAGGCTGACTGACCCCCAAAAACGTCTCTACATTATAGAGAAATCTCTTGCTCCTGTCAGGAATTGAACTCTGACTCAGTGGCTAACATTCCCATAGCCGAGTCCCTATGACAACTGAGCTATCCTTGCTCCCATATAACCTACAACTTGAAAGGAAATTACATAAGATTTTTTGGACAATGAATAGTTCTTCCTTCTTGGATATAATGTGATGTAGTCTGTTGAAAACCAACTGACGTTTCAGAGGAATAAGTCACCTCCATCTCCAGGGTCAAAGAAACTAAACCAAACAAGAAACCAGCATGAAGCAGGTAGCACAGAGGGCTCTGCTCTCTGAGGTTCTGACACTGGTAAGTATTAAGTTATGGTCTTTTGAAATGTGATGCCATGCAGTCTGCTACGCAGGTACCAATGTCTTGAAGGAACCTGCTGCTTCTACGTTTAGACTCTCTGTGTTGGTATTTATCTGCCAGACTACACAGCATCACATCCCAGATATTTATATATATTTATACTCTGTGACCAATATTTGACATTACTAATGTGACTCTGCTGGAGTCGAGATAGTGTAGTCAGTATAGAGACTGACTGAGGGGTCAGAGTTCAAGTCCACATAGAGTAAAAAATGTTCTGTTCTCCAAATCATCCAGACCAGCTCTGCGGCCCACCCAACCTCCTATCCAACAGATACAAGGGGCTCTTTCCATGGGGGATAAAGCAACTGGGGCATGAACCTGACCACTCACCTCAAACTAGTGCCAAGGTCAAGAAAATGTGGATCTAAATATCCATTCCCACATACGCCTTTATGGCATAATACTTAATTAGTTAAGGAAAGGAACTCTTTTTTAACGTGACTTTGCTACATACAGAATGGAACGCTATGTGAATCTGGGTCCCACACAGAACTCATGGCCAGTTGTCAAGTGTACCACAGTTGGGTCAAAACACAGGAGAGAGACAAAGAGGACATCAATATAGCTAAGGACACTATGTACGTATGTGCTGACATGCACTGATAACCTCCATATTTAGTGTCATATTTACACGTGTATATTCACATAATGTTTGAACAAATTCATCAGTATAGGTTCTTCAATTTTTGTGTGATAATTAATACACCTTTGAATATTCTATTGCTAACTATTTTATATTTGAAAAAGTTTTCAGGTACATACTGGGAAGCATAAAACAAATGTATCCCTCTCCTGCGTTAAACATCACTTGTTTACTTTTTGTCTTCACACGTTCAAGGTGTGATAGTTGAACCATCCTGAATACTCATAATAAAGATCTGAATGTCTGTGATTCTGAAACTCAATTTTGCCTGCAACAAATATACCTTTTACATCAAATGTCATGGCAAATCTGGTATCCCCAGCATCACCTTTGCTGGAATGAGATTCATTTTTATATTTAAACGCTGAAAATTGTGTGCTCTAGGCTTCAGCCCATGAACTGAATAAAAATACATACAAATATACTCACAGACACAAGTTTAAAATCCATGGACTAAAAATAAATTGCATTTCTGCTGTTTGGTGAATCAAAACGTATGTTTGGAATTTGTGAATAATTGGTTTGTGTTGTGATATACATATGGTAATCTTATACAAGAAGAAGACTCAGTACACAGTTATATGTACCTCGTTATACCAGTTATGAGTCTATAGCTATGATTAAAGTCATATGAAAATCTTTTTGTAGTAGCTAGTTATAGATTCATTATTTGTTTTTCAGGCAACAAAACAGCGCAGACAGAAAACACAGGAAGACGTCAGAATTTGTTCTTTCACTGCAGCTGGCAGAACGGGTAATTAATTTAATGTTGGTTAAGCAAGTTAAACTACACAGCTGACTTTTTATTCAGAGCAGAGGCAACAGCAGTCAGAGTAAGAAAATGAACACTACATCTGGCAATGAAACCTAAGAATTCACAGAGTCTTGCTTCCATGTTCCCCACATGGTATGGCGGTTAGACGCAAAAGAATCATACCATTTTAGTCAAATGAACACACACTTGTAATCACCTGGTTATGAAGGAATATACTTGGCCAGCTATCTTAAATCTCAGAGAATGAACGTAAAATATCCACGGAATATGAGGCTGTCTAGAGAACACAGCTAATTAGGACCTGCCAGTTAAGGAAACAATATCAGCAGTTCAGGTGACTTCCATGTATTGACATGCATGAAAAATTATTTCCCATGCCATTAAATCAAAATTATGTGACAAGACTAATGAAACTGACAGTAATTGCGAAGCAATTGTTCAATTGTTCAGTTACAAATATATATGTAGTTAAAAAATGATAATCTTCGGTCTTGAAGATTAAAATATTCTGGGATATGATGCTGTGTAGCTGGGGACAAATTTACCAAACTACATGGTGTCACATCACATCTGAGATGACAGTAACCTTCAAAGTCATCATTATCATCATCACCATCATCATAAAAACCTCAAATGTTTTGATCCTGATCATTATAACTGGAAACCTCTGATATAAGGGGCATTGCTCACCAACTCCCCACTTCAGGAAAATATAAGTAAAATAACAGGACATAACCCATAGAAAAACAATAAGATTAAAATGACCCCTGAAGAACTAGGGTCTTAAGATGAGATGCTGGCTATCCGAATGATCACCTTTGTTTCTTCCTCACAGTTCCATCTCCCTCCTGTGATGAATGATACTGGGACCTGGAAAAGATCTGTGTAGTTCTGACACATTTCCTGCTCACCACTCATACTGCACCTTCCATTGACCTGAGTAAGCACCTTCCTTGTAACATGCCTAACTGCATCCTCACCCTACCCATGTATATTATAAAGATGGAGGCTGCAGGTTCCTCTGACATACTCGTGCAACAGTGCAGAATATATGAATTTCAGAAGACACAGTAAGCTTCATCAGGACCCCCCTTTATCTAGCTAATTATACCATGCTGACAAATGTTTTACTCCACATGTACATTTTGCCCTGTTCCAGGATGCTCTAACCAGTAGCACCAAATGTTCCATGTTATGCCTCTACTCACCAGACTGGCTACTGTTAATATTCTGTATGCTGGGTAATATCTGTACAGGACTGGGACTGCCAGCATTTGCCCATTTGTTTGGAGATATTTTTGTGGTACGTTTTAACTTCAACAAAAAAGTACAATGTTTTGTAATTAGTAATTTCATTTACCCTATGATAATACTGACTCAGATCATGTTAGAAAATCTGAAGTTATTATGGAAACTAAATCCAACAAAGCTTTCTTCGATAACATCAATATCGAATAAAACTTGAGACATTTCAGAGACTGAATGTCTCTAATATCAGGGACTGGTGTGATAAATGATATAAATTGGCAAATATATATTTCTTACGTTTAACTTGGCTCCATCAGACCAACAGATACTTACCCACACTATAGCTATGGGCAAATCTATGACTTATCACAGCAGTCCTTGACGATAAGTTTCAGAAACAACAGATTTATTCCAGAGCACATTCAGATGTTCACAAATCTGTTCTACTGCTATTTGTGAGCCTTGTTGTTATCATTATCTCCTCACTGACAATGTTCAGGGTGCAGACAAAGAACATCTGAACTACATTGTCAGACTACTTGTTATTTAAGTTATGTTCAGAAAATTTCATTATTTTTATCTTGTATTTTAAATGATGGAAAATATTAAAATACTTGTATGTCTTACAGAAATAAGGAATATGGACGTGAATCTGATTGAGGATTTCATAACTTGTACTCTTTTCCAAGTATAATTAGAATTATTAAGTCAAGGAGGATGAGATGGGCAGGGCATGTGACACGAATGGGGAAAGGAGGAATGCATATAGGATATTGGTGGGAAAGCCAGCTGGAAAGAGACCACTGGGTAGACCAAGGCATGGGTAGGTGAACAATATTAAAAGGGATCTTAGAGAGATAGGATGGTATGGTATGGATCAGACTGATCTAGTTCAGGATAGGGACCAGTGGAGGGCTCTTGCGAACATGGTAATGAACCTTCGGGTTCCATAAAATGCTTGGAAGTTCTGAGTAGCTGCAAAAATGGTGGCTTCTCATGAAGGGCTCAGCTCCATGAATGAATGAGTGAGTGAGTGAGTGAGGGATAAGATTCTGTGAGGTTCTCTCATCAACATGGCAATACATTTCCTCACCAGCTGAGCAACTCCATATAATTTGATAATTAGCGCAAATATTTATAAGTTTACAGATACCCTGAATACCTCACACTAAAAGTAAGAGTGCACGCATGTAGAGATTTAAATGCAAGTGGAACCATAGGCTTGCTTGAAGTTTTTTAAATATTTGTTGCATTATTCTTAGATGCTGTTATATTCATGTAGAAAACTGTTCATCTATATTCCATATCTGTGAACACCTGATGACTTGTTGATCAAAAGAAATATTGTTGTACTGATGGAATTGAGAGTTACACTGTCTCCTAGTAAACATGAATTATTTTAGCCCTTTCCTTATGAAATAAGGAATAAGGTTTATTTCATACTAAAAGATTAGGCTTAGAGCATTATGTCTGTCGGGTACCACTCAAATGCAATTTAGATGCATTAGCTTGAGTTAAACTTGCCAAAGCAACTGAGGGTTCATTTTAAAAAATTAAATTAAGACATTTTAAGTCCCATCTCTCAAATAACTCCAAAATATAATTACATTTATATCTACAGGAGGTGGACAAAATGATGAAAACATTAAGAAATTGAAGAATAGAATTTGTGTTGGCTACACTGAAAGAACTTCAGTTGGCAACACTGAATGCCCTTTAATTTGTTTATGCTCTGTAGTGCTCATATCAGTGCATTAGTGTGTGTGTTGAGTGACAGTCCATGTGAAAGAATTGGAAAATGTGAGATTTGTCCGATTTTGAAGCAGGACAGATCATTGGTGTGCATTTAGCTGGAGAATCTGTGACAAAAATGCCACATGATTAGATGTATCAAGTGCGACAGTTTCTAAGGTTATGTTGGTATAATGCAAAGACAACATCATTGAAGAGGACAGTGGGCTAAAATCAACACTGATAGAAAGAGATTGTTGTACCCTGAGAAGGAATCTTTCAAAAGATCACAGAACTACTGAAGCACAAGATACAGAAGAACTGAATATTCATCTGTTTCCACAAAAACTGTCTGATGTGAGCTTCACAAATTCAACATCCTCAGTAGGGCTGCAATTGCTGAACCTCTGATTACTAAAAGTAATGCTCAGATGTGTAAATGATTGTGTCCTGATTATTACACTGTTCCAACAGTGAAACACAGGGCATGTTCTGTGATGGGTTTGGCAGCAATATCATGGTACAGTATTCTGTTGGTCCCAATATTACCCTTCATGGCTGAATACTGTAAGAGAGTATATGGACAGGTTGGGTAGTCAGAGACATCCCATGATCCAGATGTTATTTCTGAACAATGATGCAGTTTTCCAAGAAGACAATGCTCCAATTCACACAGCTGGAACTGTTCGGTCATGGTTATAAGAGCATGAAGGTGAACTTCAACATCTTCCCCGACTAGCACAAGCACCATGTCTGAACATCATTAAACCACTCTGGTCAGTTTTGATGACCACAGTGAGGAACAGATTCCCACCTCCAACTTCTTTAAAGCAACTTGAAGATGTTCTTCAAGGAGAATGGTATAAAATTCCGCTGAAGACTGTTCAAAACTTGTATAAGTCTATTCCAAGAAGGAATGCAGTTGTACTGAAGACAAAGTTGGTCCACCACCATATAAATACAGAAATGTGTACAGTACTTGTAATGTAAGATTTGAGGTTTTCACAGTGGTGACTATGAAGAAAGCAGTCTTCTGGGATGTGGCACCGTGTAGATGTGGTGTTAACTGACGTTTCACCTCCATCTTCAGGGTAGAAGGAAAAAGAAGCAAATCCACAAGCGCAGAAACAGCGAGAACAGCAAGTCATGGAAGCCTCTCATCTGTTCCCTAAAAAATCACCCTGGGGCATGATGCCAGATCCACAAGGCCACTGTCCACAACCAACTCACATAGCAAACCCCCCCCCCCAACTTAAGGGTTAGTGGCCTCCCATTAACCTTGCCTTTCTCCCTTGACACAATATATACCTGCTCTAACCTTGCTCCTGCCCCAGACCCTTCCCCTCTCCCTCACCACTGATTTCCCATGTAGAGCTGTCCCCTTCCTTTCTTGCTCTCATAGAGCTGAGTTTATTCCAACATTAGTCTGCTTGCACCTGTTCTCACTGTCTTTTCGCTTGCAGATTTTCTTATTTTTTCTTCTACCCTGAAGATGGAGGCGATATGTTCCTCTGAAACGTCAGTTAACACCACATCCCAGAAGACTGCTTTCTTCAGTACTTGTAATGTTTCTATTATTTTGTCCAACACCTGTATGTCCTCCACAGACTTGGTACTTGTACTTTCCCCATGAGATGAACTTCATGCTATAAATCTAACTTCTGCGTTACTCCATCCATTTCCTGTTTCTGCAGACCTGTATATGAATGCAAGTTCTAGCTTTCTTATTTCATACAAGTTTTCTAGACTACGCTCACACGCATTTCAAGCAAACAATTATTTCACTACAATTTGTCTCTGTCAATTAAATTGTTCACTTTTTAATGGCAGCCGAGAGAAGAGCTCCCTAGAACATCCCAACTGTGGGGCTACACAGTTTTGATTCTTGCTGTTCTTCTGGGCTTCACTTCCTGGATACAGGTAACACAGTATCACACTAAGTAAAGCCTGGCAATGATGGATATGTTCACATCATAGATTCATTTTAGAACTGCATAACACTTCTGGGTTTACATAGTTTCTGACTATTTTTCTGTACATTAAATTAGAGATATTGTTTGTTTCCCAATCCTAGTTCTTTCAACTTGCAACATGCAAAAAAAGATGAAAAAGATTATATAACAGCACCTGGTGCCAACTGTATAGGAGACTAGGTGGGCCCCAGAACCAGCCTAGACATTATGGAGAAGAGAAAATCTCTTGCTTCTGCTGGGAATTGATCCCCATCTTTTCAGCCATCTTGTCTGTGGCCTAGTCACTATACTGACTGAGATATTTCAGCTCCTTGAAATCATGATACTGAGAATATCTGGACTTAGGGGACAGGAAGTAACAGGAAGATGGGGGGGAAATGCATAATGAGGTTTGTAATTTGAACTCTTCACTAAATGTTAGATTAACAAAATCACTGAGGAAAGAACAGGTGGGGAATGTACATGCAAGAAAGGAAAATATACAAAATTATAATCTGAAAACCTGAAAAGGAATCACTTTGGAGACCAGGCATAGATGGAAGAATGACAAGGGATCTTACAGGAACTGGGTACAAGAATGTGGAGTGGATTCAATTCGTTCTGGATGAGGACCACTGGCAGGCCCTTGTGGATGAGGTAAAGAATCTCTAAGTTCCATAAGGGGAATTCCTTGACCAAGTGAGAGACTATTAGTGTCTCAAATCTCTGCTGCACTGATAAAGACACAGCTTAACCTCAGCATTTGGTGGAGGCGAGTGGTCAACTTCACACTCTGCTGCCTAAGCTCAATATCTACTGGATAAGCGGGTCCCAGACATGAAATTACTGTCTTGCATTCTAAAGCACTATAACCATACATCAAATAAAACGATGTAAGAAATTCCACTAAACTATAATATGTAAAACGTAATAATTTTTCATACAGTATTCATTTTGCTGCAGTCAGTGACCACGGCAACATGCATTGAGAAAATGTTAAACAGATTGCGTACTGAGACATTTTCTGCCTTGCTGCTTCAAGCTGAAAGGGAAATGGACATAAACAGAAATAAACTGCAACATATCCACACACAGCTTTTCCAAAATCTGCCATCAGTTAGAATGGTAGGTATTATAACACGTGTCATTATGTTAACTGAAATCCCATTAAACTGACTGAAAAATGTAAGAAGTAAATCAACTGAACATTAATATTTCATAAGATATACAAAAGTATATAAGGTATGCCGTCTACACAACACTATTCTGTATTTAAAAAACAAAGAAGACACTACTGTATCAACGTTTGCTTTTATTATGCTTTTACAGACACAACAGTAGTGTCTTCTTTGTTTTTAAATAAAGAATATTTTTGTGTAGACTGCATACATAATATACTTTTGTATATCTTATTTATGACACACAATAGGATGCACACTATTAAGATTAATATTTCATGCATTTTGAGGAATTCTGAATCAAATCTTGGATCAAGGACCCAGTCCTCAAATTTGTTGTACAGTGAGTTTTCTAGACAGTGCAAACTTGCATGTTATGAGTCAATTATAAAGAGTTCCGATGATGATACATTATACTCAGGATCACTGGGTTCTGGACTCAGTTCATCGTCTGATTTTCCAAAGAGAATAAAATGTTACAGAACTTGGGTCCATTTTATATTCTCAAGTGAAAAAATGAAAAGGCACCTACTTAGCTGGGCATATTGGAAAGAGCTAATCTCTTTCATCGGTAAGGTTTCCAAAATACTGTGTTCTGTTTGCAACACTATATGACAGTGAAAAGCCAGAAACCTAATAATCCTTATGTTTTACAGATCATTCAACTCTTCCACATGAGTTGGGGGGGGGGACCTCACCCTAGTTTTCATGTATCTACAAACAGTAGGTGTGATGTGGTATACAAAGAGGCCACATTATAATTCTTCCTGTTCTTCCCCTTCCTACATGAGAGACTCATTATGAGTTTAAAAAATGTATTTTTATAGAACCATTATCAGTTAATGGACAGCCCCATCTCCTTGTCAAATACATATGCAGAAGTCTGGAATGCTTTAACAACTGTCACTATGGATGAACTATTCACGCAGCCAATCCAGTCATCATGTTCATGAATCCTAAGAAGAGACCTTTCATTCCCATAGTGAGCTGAAATGGAATTTAAATACAAAAGGATAATCTGAAAACATCTAACAAGGAGATCCAGTAATCAGCATGTTCACTTTATATGTGTGTTTTGCGTCCTATTGTGTATGTCAACTACTGTGTATTTTTTAGTCCATCTATCACAACTCACTTGTAAATAAACAACTGAAGGCATGAATTTATTGATGAAACCACTTTGTATTTACTAACAATATATGCTACATGTTTCAGTCATATGTGATCATCACTGGGCATTTAAAACATTAAAATGTGTCAATGTAAGTTATTGGGCTGCTTGTTTACAGTGGATCCATTGCAGATAGTCCCATCTTGTACAACCTTTTTCAAGATTACAATATTATAAAATATACTGGATTGATTATTAAATTAAGTAAGTCTGCAATTTATTTCCATTCTTAGACTTACAGTTAAAATTAGCATTTAAACCTTAACATAGTCTGTGCATTTGTTATTAGTAAACAGAACTTATTTCATCAATATATTTGTGCCTTCAGTTGTTTGTTTATTATAAGTGAGTTGCTGTGATAGATCAACTAAAAAGCTACATAGAAGCATGTTCACTTCATAGCGTACCTGTATCCTCACCCTGTCAACAACCCTCAATACAGCAGACATCTGCCAGAACAATAAGAGTAATCACACTGTCTCATATTAATTACAGTGTATTGAATACTGATGTTAATAATAAATGGGAGTTATGAGAATAACCACAATGATGCAAGGAAAATTGAAATGCAGTAATTCAGTAAGGGTCTAATGGAAACTACAAGAATGTCATGATATACAGTTCTGGCCAGAATCTAACAGTGTACCTGCTGTGCTTGACAATCATTATATCTGGAGTGGAGAAAATGTCAGTAACAAATTTTAGATTATAGTAGTGATAAGTTCTGCCTTAGATTAGTTTATTTAACAAGCTGATTACCTCAGAATGAAGTTTAGCAAAACCACCTAAGAGAAAAGACATAAATAAGACTAATCATACTGAATATTTCAATCACATAGTTAGCAGTCTTGTTTCATCTTCAAGAGGTCCAGGGATCAAATCTCAGCACAGAGACAGGTTATCCTGTTTTTTTTTTGTTGTTTTCCTGTCTTTCCAGTCCCTCCAGACAAATACTGAGATATTACCTTAAAAATAAGACTGGGACTGCTACCTTCCACATCCTTCCTGATTCATTATTCACTATCTGTCCTATCAATTTGTACTACTGATGACAAGCAAATTGAAAAATGTTAAATAAATCAAAACGAAAGAATGGATTGGTTCTCCTTCATATGACAGTAACCTTAACACTTTCAACTTTGGGAATATTTCAAATCTGTCGTCATTTAAGGCCACAACGTCGCGAATCTGCGAAATAACTGGGGCTGGTGTTAGTCTGCTAGCAGCCATGGTAGCTGCCTTCCTGCATGGATGGAAAATGGAAATGGTGTTATTGCTAGTGTTTCCTGCCATTGCTATAGCATTCCATCTCAAGATAAGGACAGTTGAGCAACACCGACAGAAGCGCCACAGACTCATGCAACCTGCTAATGATGTAAGTAAGGTTATGTTACTTAGCCACTGCAACTGCACATGCAAATTTTGGTATGGTGAGACACAAAACATGTCAGTAGAGTTAACCCTTATCCAACCAATGCCTATCCAATGGATCTTCTTATTCACACACA